>NC_056729.1:244092086-244159586 GCF_019279795.1 Protopterus annectens | reverse complement strand
GGAACCAACACCTCAGTTCCATAGCCAGGCCTCACCAAATGAGGTCAGGAATGCCACATCAGAAGATAACAATCTGTCCACACAACATGCCCCAGAGACCTCAAGTACACTTCCACATGCACACAACATGCATGTGGGACATGTGCACAACCCAGACACTGTCCATGTTATGGAATATGGATCACATACATGAGAAGCAGTGCACATCACTGGCCATCCACAATAGCAACCCAAATGAGTGGATGGTGAATACAATACCCACCTGTGGGGAACAATCCAGAGACTACACACCTGAGCCACCCTGAAGACCATTGTCATGTGGCCTGATGCCAACATATTCCCCTTTGCCTAGCCTTATACAGCCCTTAGGCCCATTCAAATACTACACACCTGTGAAGCAATGAACCTATGCATCTCAGTACTGGTAAACATGTGTGTGTGTGTGTGTGTGTGTGTGTGTGTGTGTGTGTGTGTGTGTGTGTGTGTGTGTGTGTGTGGAGATTAATGATTTTGAAGCCATTCACAGTCACTACACCTCCCATTGCCCTACTTTAGCATGCCTGCTGATGTCATTCACCTTGAAATACCCCTTTGGACAAAGGCCAGCCCTATAAACTCTGTGATGCTTGTCATAACTGTGTAATACTGTACTGTAGCAAAGTAATTAGGTAGGAGTTTTGATCCTGACCCTGCCAACAATGATAATGTGGGTGTTTCCCTGAGAGACTGTGTGTGTGTCTGTGTGTGTGTGTGTGTGTGTGTGTGTGTGTGTGTGTGTGTGTGTGTGTGTGTGTGTGTGTGTGTGTGTGTTCATTGACACCCTGATTTCGTGGACATTCACACGTTCTACACTTCCCTTATCCCTCCTTTAGCACTGTTGCTGATGTCATTCACCTTCAGATACATTTGGAGAGCCCTCCAACATGTCAGCTTCGTGGCGCATGCAATAACTGTCTAACACTGTAATAGCAATACATAGTCAGGTAGGGGTTTAAGACTCAGTACTGGTAAGTGTGTGTTTGTGTGCATGTCATCAGTATCCTGTGTGGATGTTGGGGTGATTGTGCAATGGCAGCATCCATTGCAGTGTGGGTTTTGCTACATCACTATATTGAGGACCTATATGTCTCATTGTCCACATTACAACACCAGCATTTGCCAAACACTGTAGAGATAACTGTAGATAATCATCAGCCATAAATCTGTACAGCATGTGCAATTACCATGTGACAGTGTGGATTAGTAAACAATATAGGCAACTGTTATAATGCCCAGATACCACTCTCCACCCCACCCATGGATCATATACAAACATGCTTGACTCTTACTCTCCTACTACCTTCCTTTCTTACTTTGTCTGTGTGCGTGTGTGTGTCTCTCTCTCCCTGTCTAGTGGACTTGAAAAAGTACATCTGCTTTGTATAGGTAGCAGCTTCACTTCTGTCAGTAATGCACATGATCAGCTGATGGCCTGTGCATGAATTGAAGTCCCCCACTTGCTAATTGCATGTGGAACAGCTGCGGTATCATTCCCATAGCCAATTGCATGAAAACACATTCCTATAACTAAGCACTTCCTGTAGGTGTTGGCCTTTTTCCTTCACTGTGAGCAGGACTTCATGTGGGTGTTTGACAAACAGCATCACAGAGGGCATTTGGAAAGACCTCTTACAACATACACTGTGGATACAAGCCAACAAACAGGAGGGGGAATGTTCCAGACATGGGGACAGAATGTAAGTATTTCTGTTCTACATTTGAAGTAATGGTTTAACAGTGTTTGTGTGGATATGGCTGTTCTACATGATTTAAAGTCTAGCATGGCAGTGTTATGTGGTTCAGGAAACTCTCACCTGTAGGACTATCTGCAGAATGGCCAGAGTTTGGAGTCTTACATGTGCTGTGTTACACACACATTTCCTATCTGTAGAAATGCAGTAGCATACTCTAATGATTGCAGTCAGTACATGGTGACATCCATGAGAGTCACTGATTTCATATCCCTGAAAGGAGAAATGTCACAACAAACATGTCACACCATGAAATGTCTCAGTTTATCACAGCAATATATCAATTTTGGCCCTATGTTTGTGCCTCTGACCCCAAATCTGTCAACCTTTGTCCATATGTCATGCAGCAAGAGGTGCATATGTACAGTACATCATTGTTTACTGAAATCATACTTGATAACAAGCCAGTGAGATATCAGAGTGCTAGACATGTTATGTATAGTAGGCCTTATAGTTGAGGACACAACCTGGCCATTCTGTTGTAGTCTGTACAGTAGTGAAGTCTGTGTACTGATGGTGATTGTTGACAGAGTGTGTATTGTGAAAATGCTACTTGGCCTGTGTACAGACTGTGGTAGATGTCATTGTTCTTGGTCCTGTTCTATCTGATGCCACATACTGCTCCAGTTAATGGTACCCTATTGGCATACATGTGTATAGGGCCAGACTGACACATGTCCCATATCACAGTCAGGCATCATACTACACTGTGTATTGGCCCAGTATATGTAGGGTTAGTGTGTGAGAGGCACATATGAGGATGGGTTTGTTCACACAGTCCATATACTGTAATATTAATTTGGCTTACCATAATGTGACTGTGGCTGTGTTCATATTGGTTGTGGGTATGTACTTTCACACTGGCGTCTGTTACTCTGTGCTGTTACATGCATGTAGTGCTGCTGTATTTGCAAGTACATGTGCATTCCCCCATAGGAAACTTGGGCCATTGTTGTGACAGTCTGCCTGTAGTTTGCACAGTACTTTGTGACATGCCTAGCAGCTCAGTGTACATACCTAGTGTGATGTTATATCCAGATATTTGTCAGATGTACTGTGGCCTGGCCACCATAAGTGTTGTGCATTTCTGACAAAGCAGTGGGATGCTGTAAAGATGTATGTCACTAACTAGTGGGGAGTATATGGGCTTGATACTTCTGCTCCTCCATTTAATATGTGTTAGGACAGACAGGAGTGTGTGAATGCATAAACTGTGTGAGCTTATCTATTCCAGTGTTTTAGTGATGTCCCTATAAACGTCCACTTTGTCAGGCTTGGTCCACACGTCTTGCACTAAGGTGTTCTGTGCATACCTCTGGACTGACTAGATTGTGTCAGACTGTCCACAGTTATTAGTCATACCTCTGCTGTATTCCACATGACCATTACTGTGATTTGTGTGGTCTTCCTCTATGAAGATTTATGATGTCTGTCCATATTTGATGACATACATGTCAGTATCAGATGTGACTTCCACACAGCATGTCTGTTAACACAACCCCTGTTACTGTAGCAACATTCTACATTTATACCTGCAATACTTACATGACATCCCCTTGAACTAAGAGGTTGTGACTACTGGTGCTGAGGTATGACTCCAGTACATGTTATGGGCATATGTTCTATATATACATATATATATATATATATATATATATATATATATATATGTAGATATATATAGATATATATATGGGTATAGATCTACACACACACACACACACACACACACACACACACACACACACACACACACACACACATATATATATATAGATATATATATATATATATATATATATACATACACACACATATGCACACACACATACATATATATATATATATATATATATATATATATATATATACACACACACACACACACACACATATATATATATATATATATATATATATATATATATATATATATATATATACACACACACACACACACACACACACACACACACACATACATATATATCTATACATATACATTGCAGTCTTGGTCAATCTGTGATTGTGGGTATATCAGAGTATTATCATGGGTTTCCATGAGTAAAATATCCAATGTGGCATGTGGGTGCTGGGTATACTGTCTTTACACCATGGTACCCCCAGTACATGTCCCAAGTTCCACTGTATGGGGACCACTGTCACCATCAACCATACAGGTAACTGATTACACTATTCAGCCCAATGATGCATGTGCTGTGTGCAAATAATATATAACAGAATGGACTCACTGACAAGGTAGTTAGCACTGATAAACCCAGGTCTCCCAGATGTGTCTATGACTGTTATGTGTTTGTCAATGTGTATATGACAGTATGTCACACTATCTATTGTTCATTATCAACCAGTGCATCCCCCATTACCATACTGTACAAGGCCTTGTGATGTTATTCACTTAACAAGAAACCTCTGACATACCTCATCCTAAAAGCTGTGTGTTGTGTGCAATTAAGGCCACACACATTAGTAGCAATAAGTACCTAGGTAGGGGTTCTAATCTCAGTGTTGCCAAGTAAGAGAGTGCGTGTATGTGAAGGGATCTCCTTCAGTCTGCAGAAAGTACTTGTCCCAGGAGGTCATCTGTCTGAGAACTGACTGGCAAATGCTAACATTTCAAAGCTGTCATCTTGTGGAAATTCATTCCATCAAAACTAGTAGTAGATGTGTAAATGCCCTCTTCCCCACTATAGCTGTACAGCGATACTGGGGTTGGTATATATAGTTGGGTGTGGATCTTGTGGACACAGCCACCATCATTGGGGTTATTGTTGTGTGTATCCCCCTACTTAGTTGCTGTAATACTGTACAATTTATGTTAAAAGGTTAAATAGTTGTCAATCACACTATCTGTGGTTCTACACCACCCCACACCCTCAAAATGTAGGGCTGTACAACCCACACCAGTACACCTATGTTTACCAAGTTGAGGACTGCACTACATTGTGGAATAGGACATATACACTGCCAGTACCATCGGCATTGAAATTAAACCAGCAGACTGATGATTTGCTGATGTGATGTTGTGCCTATTTTGTCTTGGTGGAATCACATAGGCTAAAATGGGTTCATACATCCATGTGTACAGTATTCCCTGTGTATTACATCAACACCAAAGCCGCTGTGTGTGTGTTATACACAAACATGTGGTGTGTACCACCTAGTACACTTTCCATTGTCCACTGTAGAAGGGCTGCTGACATCAGCCACCATGCACTCAAATGTATACACCCCTCAGACCTATCAGCCATGTGGCACATGCAATAACTGTTATACAGACCTGTTACTTGTGTTCAGCTGTACCCAGGATATGGCACAGTCAAGGTGTCACCACAGTGCCATACCCCTTGTAGGAAACAACAGCAGACCAACATCCTGCTGACACATAGACACCTACAACACAAACTGAATACATTATGGAGACCACAATCAGTCAGTGTTAGTAACAGCTATAATGCATCATGGCTGGACAGCTACACATCCTGACAAGTAAGCATTAAACTTTACTGCTCTAAACATGTTACACAGCATTACATTGGTACACCATAGTACATTCAGTCTGTGCATCAGAACCATATTAGCCTGTCCCTACATCTATGTTATTGATGACAGGGATGTAGCACAGGTATCATCATATGCACAGGGTCTGTTGTGGGCTTTCCAGAGACCTAGGCTGAGACATTTGGTTGACATCATGTGTGTGTGTTACGGGCCTTCATTACTAATTGAGATATGCAGATGTGGTGTGTGTAGGTATGGGGTTGCCCTAGCTGTATTGGTGATGTGTGTGTGTATGCATGCACACAATTCTGCCATGTGGCTGACCTATACAGGGGTTTGTTGGACAGCTGCAGACTGTACATGGCAGGGTGCGCAGTTCACTGTCTCTGGCCATGAATAAGAGAACTGTGCCTGCCAGTGGTTCCACGGGCACTACCAGGTACAAGGCCAGATATGGTACTCTCCCCTGAAATTGACAAATGTCCGCTGGATCCGGGTCCCTCTTGGGACTGGCCAGGGCCACATGTACGTGGCCTACTATGTTGTGGTGTGGACAGCACCCCCCTGCAGTGCTGGTGCTGGTACTGCCACTATGGGAGTGGCTTTGACTTGTTGCACTTCCACGTAGACATCCACCTGTTGGTGTTGCTGACCTACGTCCACATGGCTGTTGCCCTACTCCCACCATATGCTCAAGCACAGACATTGCATGGTCAAGGATTCCCATGATCTAAACCCAACTGTCTATCCAAGGCCTCTGCAAAATAACGGTGGGCACCTGCAAGATCATGGATGTTGTCAATAACAGCAGAATGAGTAGCCCTCTGGAGCCTCCGACCCTGTCTGGTATAACGTTCCATACATGCCTGTGCCTCCATGACTACTAAAAACATGTATCTGGTGACACCTGCTGTGGCACTTCTGACAGGGGCATGATGACCAGCAGCCCTCCTACGAGCACCCCTGTACATCTGTCTATTTGGTACCTCAATGGTCATCTGGCTATGGCTGCCATGTCCAGACACACTTGCCATAGTTACCACACTGTCCTGCCCATGCCACCACTTGCCAACTGTCCCTCATCTATGGCCACTGGTGATGGGGTATGTATAGGCAATGTGACTGTGTGCAGTGATGGGGTCAGTGGGATGTCAACCGGCTTCAGCCCCTGACAACACTGACTGTGCCTCACCATACCTATCATCATTGTCAGAGTCTGTATGGAAACAAACATCAGTTTGCCTGCAGGAGGGACGCTGACCCACCTTGCCACCTGTGAAGGAATGCACTTTAAGACCTGTATGTCATTGCTTAACTGCATACACACACACACACACACACACACACACACACACACACACTTACAGGTGAGGTTGCACAAAGATATTACACAAAGACCTCTCATTACCCAACTGTCAACGTGCATGACATATGGCACTCAACAGCATGCACTGCAACCATAGGCAAACCCTGTGACCAGAATGATACATCTCTGTGATGCATGAGTTGTGTTTGTAGGTGATGGCCCTTCCCCTGGAACACATTGCACCCATGTGCACAGTATTGTGCACCTGTTTAGCACCATGGCATGTACAGTGCACCATACCTCACAGGTGTACAGGCCATTGCTGAATATGTATATGAGTGTCAGTTTTGTTTGCTCTATTGCTCACAGCCCCTATATGTTTGTCTGATGCATACCTGGGATGATATGAGGACAGATGTCAATAGTGAATGCCTGATGTCTGATCTGCAGATCTCATCAGCAGCAGCAGTGCATGTATGAGCAATAAAATACAATTACACTGACAACCTTTAAAGCTTACTGTGGCTATGAGGAGTCTACACACCCTTATTGACATGGCACCCACTTCCGTGATATGCCATGGGGCCACAATACTGCATATGTTCACATTAAACAACCCGGATATATGATATATGACCTGTGCAATCAAATGAAGTATCAAAAAATGTGTTAGTTGTGCTGATGCTGACTGAGATGCATACAATATGTGGGCACATAAGTGAGCACACCCTTAACATGATGGTTTGTTGCATCAACTGTTAAGTGTACTACAGCAGTCACTATTCCTGGAAGTGACATACTAGCATGGCCCATCTGCACTTGCCAGTATTTGGTCACTCCGCCCTACAAATGTCCCCCAACTCTGCACAGCCCATGGAGGTCAGACAGTGCCTTCATTATTGCTGTGAAGTTAGGGTTATGTCTGCCACAATTCATAACTTTGACTGCGTTCAGATACAGCCATTCTTAGCGAGCTTTGGATGTCTGCTTCAGTTCACTGTTGTGTTTCAGGATGACACCACTACCCATCCTCAGCCTTTTTGCAGATGCTTGATAACTATGGGCCACACGAGTGTCATTTTGGTGTCTCAAATTAAGAACACAGTGTGCACCAGCCTAATTCCTGCTAATGAATGGCAAACATACAGGTGTACATTGGCACCAGCAAGGCACAGATGGGGATGGTGGGCCTGAGGTGGAGTGAGGTGTTGCTTGTGCAGCACATGTATCTTTATTAATACTGTCTGTAGGTTTTGGGCTTGGTCTTGGTACACCATAACATATTGCAGCACATGCCTTTGGGGGACTTTTGATGTTATGCATATGCTACTTGTAGAGAGTCCTGGATGATGTTTCCTGTGGAACAACTTTCCCATCTAAATACCCTAACCCATAGGCCACACTTATGCAGAGTCCAGGTGATTGGTGACACAGGTACTGCACAGGCAGTACTTGCTAGACATTCCTGCAACTCCCACAGTGTTGCGGCATGTTTCTAGGCAGCCTCCATGACCAGTTTGTAAGATGTCATCATCTGTCTTGGATGGCCATCTGTTTATTTTCTACATTAATGTTGTCCCATACTTCCTCGTCACATACATGACTGTCTGCACTGTTTGCCATGGTATATACAATGGTGAAGTAAAGCTATGTCTCCCACTCCTGAGTTCTACCTGTTGGATATGGGATCCATTCCATAGTTTGTAAGATGTGTGCAAACCACTTCTACCTCTGCTGCAGGTGAGTGGGCAAATGTCATGGACATACGTCTTGGACAGCAGACCATTTATTGGTGTGGCATTGAGGACCTGTATTTGAGGAAAGGTGCATACTCATGAAGAGTGAATGCTTTGAGTACCTCAACAGCTGCTTCCACAATATGTTATTTGGAGTGTGTGCAGACATATGCTTCCAGTGTTTGTTAAGGTATGTATTCCATATATTTGCTGTTGTAACATAGGATTCATTATTACACATCATTGCTCATGTTAGGATCACATTACAGGTTGTAAGGGTTGTGAAATGTGGTATTGTGATATGCCGTTGTGTAGATCAGTAGCAGTTGCCATTGTAATAATGGTATATACACTGTTGTAGCCACTGTATAAGGGTAATGTTTTGGAAATGTTCCTACTATAGGCCATTTGTCCCAACACTATGTTCATCTCTGTGCACACATCTTGCAATGACAGGTTGTTAGTTATATTGCAGGACTCTTGCATATCCTTTAAATATGCCACCATGGTAACCACTGTGATGCAATGCAGTCAACAGCAACAATAAGTGAATATGTACAGCATGCATTATGGGTAGGTGTGTTAAATGTGTGCATGGCAAATACCGTGGCCAGTGTATTGGCAAACCTGAACAAAAAACACCATTCTCACCAGCTACAGGCTGCTGCCCCAGAGGTATATAAGAGGGCCCTACATAGTTGTGTGAGTAGCACCCACATCCACAATACTATCAGCTTGTTCTTGGCTTTGCTGGCTGGCAGGTGCCCCAAGGCTGGCGAGGAGCTTCTCAGCATGTGTCAGGTGGGGCTGGATGACATGACCCCCTACCTGTAGCTAGCTGGTCCCTCCTAACTGCAGCAGCAAACTGACTGGCATGGCATTAATTAGTGCAGTGATGTCAACCTGCTCATAACTGCGGTTATGCAGGCCAACATTGTTTACCCTGTGGATGAGCTCATTCAACAGGGCAGTCCTCTCCTGCAGATCATGGGCTGTATGGCTAAAGAGGGTTTGGTGGTGATGCACCAGGTAATTGATGATAACATCGTTTTCCTGGGGGAGAATACACTGGAAGGTGCTCTCTAGACATGGTACCTGAAAGACATAAAGAGGAATAAAAGGTCTGAGGACCTCATACTGCAAGGATATAATAGTTGTTAATTGACATTTCTCTCTCCCTCCCACCATATCTGCAACAATAATCTGAACATTGAAATCAATGGGTATTTTACACCAAACCTACTGTTTGGACATAAATAATATTGTAAGAACAAATATTGAAATGTGTTTCTATTCATGTTCCATGCTGAAACACTATAATTGGTGGCCTGTTGCTAACAATGTCACCTGCATGCCATTGTAAGGGCCACTATTGTTACATATATGCATGTATTTTGTTTGCTATGTGACTGCTCCAAATCTGGTGTTTTGTGTTAATGGGGATATCTATGCATGTTGTTTTAACTAATCCTGAATTGTGTGGACTATTACTACCCACATATGCTCTAAAGCTGTGACATGATAGCATGTTTGGGAAGGCTGTTCCCAGCAGAACCACTTCTTCCACCTCATCTGGCCATGTTACCAGGCCACAGTACATCTGGGACCCACCCTGCGACCTCATCATCTGCTGATCCTGCACTACCTTCAGGTGGAACCACCTCAGGGGATGGTGCCTGTCCTCCCCCTGGGAGGACACACAGACAGGATCCTGTCACCTGAAGTCAGGTGCAGGGTTTGGTGCATAGGGACTATCACAGAGAATTGGGGGATCTGCTACACCAACTTGAGGGCCTCAATACACAATTACAGGGTCCGCATGCTCCTCTTGCTCAGCCCCCAGCTCAGCCACCTTCAGGGCCATGAAGATGCAGTGGTTACTGCCCATGGGTGGGGACCTTGGTCCCACTGTTTCCATTTGGGGGCTCATGGGCTTCCACTTTCTAAACAACCCTCCCCATCCAAGGTGTTTACCCACCATGTGTCATATACTGCCCCTGTATGCTGTCTTGTCTGTCTTGTCTGTCTTCCAACCCGACCTCTCAAACCAAAAATCAACTAAAAAACTGAGTAGAAACAAAAACAGGATATGCTCCAAACCAACGAGTAACTCTATGGTACACAGTCACTGAATCTGATATCCAAAATACGTAGGTTTAATATCCAAAACACATAAATTTTATTAAGGTCAGTACACAGGCTTTTCGTCGGTGTCACATCGACTTCTTCAGAAAAACGGAAAACAGCTTCAATCCCAACCAAATGCCTTAAATACAAAATTTAAAAAGGAGATCACATGATCCCCATATTCACAACACCACATGTCACCACACTTGCAAATGCTGAATACAATGATTATATATTTGATTACTTTGATCTTTGATGGTCAATTATGCTATACATATGTTATATCCTTACACTAGCCAGTAGTATCTTTCATGTAACCATCTTGTCAGATTCCGTAAAGACAAATTGGGTATAGTTTGTGGGTTCGTTGTAGACCTCTTTTGGTGTTCAGTAGTTGTTAGCTTGTAGCAGGTACTGCCATAATTCCTGTTCAGTATATTATAGTGATTTAAAACACCTTGAGTCAGGTCAGTGTACAGAGTTAGCCTGGTTTCCATGTACCATTGATGACCACCATAAGAGTGATATCTATTCAGCATATTTACATCAGCGCATAGTAGTATAATTTATGTCAACATATTTCATATGCATATTTATGTTTTATTGAAAGGGGAAACTATTTAATATGTATGTTTTCTCAAGCATACAGTTTAGAATTAGTTTACTCTAGCAGAGTAAAAGCTCCATGATTATTTCCACAAATATTGGTGTTACACAGGCTTGTCAGCTGTCACAATTGTTAGATTTTATTCAGTTTGTCTGACATCAGCATTTTACTTTTAAGGCCACAAGTTGTGGTTTTGTATTTTTTATTGTTTCTTTCAAAAAAGTCTTGTTAATATCTTTTATCAACATACGTACACACTACGTGATTTTGTCCTTACAGTACGTAAGGACGTTTCAAATTAATCATTATTTTTTAACATATTTTAGTTGCCAGATGTAGTTAATGCTGAATACTGGTTTTCATAATCAAATATATAATCGTCGTATTCAGCATTTGCAAGTGTGGTGACATGTGGTGTTGTGAATACGGGGATCATGTGATCTCCTTTTTAAATTTTGTATTTAAGGCATTTGGTTGGGAATGAAGCTGTTTTCTGTTTTTCTAAAGAAGTTGGCGTGACACTGAAGAAAAGTTTGTGTACTAAGCTTAATAAAATTTATGTGTTTTGGATATTATACCTATGTATTTTGAATATTGGATTCAGTGACTGTGTACCATAGAGTTACTAATTGGTTTGGAGCATATCCTGTTTTTGTTCCAACCCAACTTACCTCCCCAAATATACCTACTATCCTTCCCCAACATCCTCACCTTCACAAACAAAGGGCAATGTATTTCCAACATAAATTTCACATCAGACATATCTGTCCATTTTGTACCCACTTACAACTATATATATATATATGTATATATATATATATATATATATATATATATATATATATATATATATATATATGTGTGTGTGTGTGTGTGTGTGTGTGTGTGTGCGTGTGTGTGTGTGCGTGTATAGATATGTGTGATGTTTTCTCAAACATATCGTACAGCACAGTCATTCAACAATAGTGAAAATGATTAAACTGATCAGTCACAGCATGAAGTTATGGGAAAGAGTAGTAGAAGCTAGGTTAAGAAGGCAAGTGATGATTAGTGATCAGCAGTATGGTTTCATGCCAGGAAAGAGCACTGCAGATGCAATGTTTGCTCTGAGAGTGTTGATGGAGAAGTACAGAGAAGGTCAGAAGGAGTTGCATTGTGTCTTTGTGGATTTAGAGAAAGCATATTACAGGGTGCCTAGAGAGGAGTTGTGATATTGTATGAGGAAGTCGGGAGTGTCAGAGAAGTATGTAAGAGTGGTACAGGATATGTACGTGGGTAGTGTGACAGCGGTGAGGTCTGCGGTGGGAGTGAAGGATGTGTTTAAGGTGTAGGTGGGATTACATCAAGGATCAGCTATGAGCCCTTTCTTATTTGCAATGGTGATGGACAGGTTGACAGATGAGATCAGACAGGAGTCCCTGTGGACTATGATGTTTGCAGATGACATTGTGATCTGTAGTGAGAGTATGGAACAGGTGGAGGAGACCCTGGAGAGGTGGAGATATGCTCTAGAGAGAAGATAAATGAAGGTCAGTAGGACTAAGACAGAATATATGTGTGTGAATGAGAGGGAGGATAGAGGAATGATGAGGATGCAGGGAGTAGAGGTGGCGAAGGCGGATGAGTTTAAGTACATGGGACCAACAGTTCAGAATAATGGTGAGTGTGGAAGAGAGGTGAAGAAGAGAGTACAGGCAGGATGGAGTGGGTGGAGAAGAGTGTCAGGAGTGATTTGTGACAGACGAGTACCAGTAAGAGTGAAAGGGAATGTCTACAAGAGGGTAGTGAGACCAGCTATGTTATATGGCTTAGAGGCAGTGGCATTGACAAAATGGCAGGAGTTAGAGTTTGACATGGCAGAGATGAAGATGTTAAGATTTGCAGTGGGTGTGACAAGTTTGGACAGAATTAGTAATAAGTATATTAGATAGTCAGCTCAGGTTGGAATGGTTGGAGACAAAGCCAGAAAAGCAAGATTATTTTGGTTTGGACATGTGCTGAGGAGGGATGCAGAGTATATTGGGAAAAAGATGCTAAGGATGAAGCTGCCAGGTAACAGGAAAAGAGGGAGGCCTAAGATAAGGTTTATGGAGAAGAAATGGAAACAGTTGATCTGCTGTGGCAGTGGATATACATACATATATATATATATATATATATATATATATATATATATATATATATATATACATCAGGTCCACACCCTCTAAAATTCCTTTCTCCACAGCTGCACTGATCTGCCTTGTTACAAAACAGAAGAGTGTCACATGTGGGCACAGTATAACATTAGGGGGTTTGTAGCTAAGCCTACTACAAACCTATGAAGTTTGTGCATGATACATTTCACGTTAACTTGACTGTCCTGAAGGCCGTGGGGGTCTGAAACTCGTGTGTCTATCATGACTTCATTACTTCCACCTTCAGCTATTTGCAACACTAATATACATGTGTTGAGGTACAGAACACACACTATGATGGCTGACATCTTGTTATTCTGTGCAGATCTGCACAGTTGACAGGTATGGCCCACTACCCACATGGCCAGATGCTATGTTCATAACAGTTGTTCAGTAGGACATCATTACAGCAACAAGTCTTGATGGCACATACAAATCTTTCCACATCATCTATCCCATTATTTCAGACCAAGTACTACATTCAATTACATGCATAAATGTTTTACATACCTGTTTTAGTATTGTGCTCTTATCTATGTACATTTGTATATGTTCTTTGTTTAATTCTATTTTAATTTGGTTTGGTTTGTAGTATTCTCTCTCTCTCTCTCTCTTTCTCCACTACAGGGATTGAGCTGGGTTGAATAGGTTGCAGCATGGATTTTGTAGGTGATGCTCATGATCAGGTGATGGCCTCTGCACTAATCGGTGTTCATCACTTGCTAATTGCATGCAGCCAGGTGTGTAGTACTTCCAATTACCAATGCCATGGCAACCCACTACTATAAATGACTACATCATGTGGGCATTGTCCCTTTACATTTCCTGTATGGAAGACATCCTTCCTGTGTGTGGCAGCAGTGTTATAGACAGCAGGTACCAATACCTCTTACAACAGGACTTGCAGACACAGGCCAACTACATGTTTGTATAAAGTTCCAGACCTACAGATAGTGTGAGTATTGCTGTTATATGCATTGAATACCGCTAGTTTTATAGGGTTTGTGTCTACATGCTAGTTTTGCATGGAATGCAGTCTGTCTGCATAGCTCTCAACTGTGGGACTATCCACATGATGGCCAGAGGATTGGCTATTATGTTTGTCTGTTCACCACACAGGTCTTATCGCTGACATATCAGTGGCATTCTCTCTGTTGAGTGCTATAAGTACATGGCTACATCCATTTGTGTTTCTGACTTCATATTCCTGAGTAAGGGTTTGTTGCAAACAATCCTGTAACACCAGCAACTTTCAAAGTGTATAACAGCAATATTGCAAATATGACCCTGTTTTCCAGCCTCTGTCCTCCACCTATATACCAGGCTTTGTCCATATGTCATGCAGTAAGAAATTGTAAAGTACTGGCCTATGATTATGTAGTGCTGACATTCCTGCTATCATTCCAGTAATGATTTGGACTCCCACACAAATTGTGGGGTAGGGTCCATATATATGAGGGCTACAGCTGGACAAAACATGTTTGACCTTGTACAGTCCAGTGTTCAGTGTATGTAAAACACTGTTATATGCCCTTGTAAGACATTTTATGAGGGAGGGGTATGAATTAATTTTAACCTAGGCTGTTACAACATGTGAGGGATATCAGTAGTAAGACATATTAAGATATATGGCTGTACATTTTCATACATTTCACCATGGGAACAGTGGTGAGCTACAGCTTACTGTCTTACAGGCAGTTCTGTTTGTCAGTGTGATAGTTAAGTTTTAAGTTATGCATTGCTATGTAACAGATACATTTTCATTGTGACAACTTAATTCTTTTCCCCCTAGGGGTTGAGTGCAGAGTGTAATTGGAGGCTGCTGAACTACATCTGTAATTAATAAATGTTGATTGGTTCTTATCTTCAAGTCAAATGTTTTTTTACTGTTGTACTACTTGAAGGCCTTAGCCTGGGAAGCAACATATGTTATGTTTTCAGATTACTATATCAAATGTTTTGTTTGAGAGTTGCATTACTCAGTAATCATGTATTTCAAACACCTAACTGCTATAAGAAATGGCATATACAACTGAAATAGTACACAAATAAACATTTCTATGTATGCAGACTTGTGTGTGGTGTCATGTCCTATGGATTGTCTGTGGGTATACGTTTCATGCAATAATTGTCTTTTGTATGAAATAATCACACACTGGCCATTTTAAAATATGGCAACTGTAGGAATACCGGCTGTTTGATATGCTGTGCACCCTCTTTATGTACTCTTCATATATATATATATATATATATATATATATATATATATATATATATCTGTAAGTAGTAATATATTTATATGTGTATTTATGTGTATATATATATATATATATATATATATATATATATTCATGTGTGTGTGTGTGTGTGTGTGTGTGTGTGTGTGTGTGTGTGTGTGTATGTATCATTGGAATGCTTACTGCTTCCACATTGTACATTCCCTATGGTAGACAGACTGTTCTGCATGATATGTTAATGATATCATCATGACATCTTACAGCTGAGACAGATTACTGTTAACTTGTTGTGGCTATGTTGTGCAGGGTCCTGGGTTTGAGACTTGCAAGTGCTGTTTATTCTGTTGCAAAGCAGATTTGTTCAGCTGTGGAGGAGGGGATGATATCAATAATCACAAGAAATACTTATTTTGGGCCCCTTCACTCCTATTAACAGTGCCTTTGGTCAGATGTTTTGCAGTGAGAGGTTCAGAGTGTGGATCCAATGTACAAATGCAATACACACACACACACACACACACACACATATATATATAGATACGCATATATATAGATGTGTGTGTATATATATATATATATATATATATATATATATATATATATATATATATATATATATACATACATACATACATCTACATATATACATATATAAATACATTTTCCCTACTGTTGAATGACTGTGCTGCATGATATGTTTGAGAAAACTTCAAGTTTGTTTGCATCTCAAATGGTTTAGTGGGAAACCACTCTAGCTATAGTGTGCAGGGTCCCTGGTTTGAGACATGCAAGGGGTGATTATTTCATTGCTGAGCAGAATAGGGGCTGTTGGAGACAAAGTGATTAAGGCACTTTAAAGCAGTTGTAAGCAGGTTTGCACGGAGCTAAGTGATGCTTACATGAGCTCAGCTTCACATACGCCTGCTTAAACCTATGCTAATTTGAAATAAAGAAAAGAAAAACGGAAGATAGGAAAGTGATTAAATTGAGGCAAGCAGGGGGAAAAACAAGAGGAGAAACTGGTAAGGATGTGCAGGACAGATGTTGGGAAGGACCATAGCTCTGCATTTCTTTGGCAGCATCAGCTGCTTTCAATGTGGACAATTTAGAATTTGGAGCCTCACACCCTACATTGAGGTGTGTGGGCATCATACAATATGAATGATTGATAGGGTTAGATTGTGTGATGGGTACATGTCTCTGGGTGAAATGCAGAGCTATGTACTGGATATGATTTTTTTTGGGATAGATGCCCTTTTTTTAAGGTGAGAGTGGGATGTTAAGGAAGGATTATAGGTAAGTGTGGTGAGGAAGGTTTGGTAGGAGAGGTTGCATTTGCACACAGACAAGACATACAAGACAGCAGACAGGGGTGGTGTATGACACATGGGGGGTAAACACCTTGACTGGGAGGGTGTTTGGGAATCGGAGGCTCATGAACCCCACAGATGGTAGTACTGTCACTGATGTCCTTACCCGATGGTAGTCACCACTACTCCTTCACATCCCCGAAGGTGGCTGTGCTGGGGGCTGGGCTGGTGGGGCCACCTGCCCACTCTAACTGTGCTAGCCTGCCCTCCACCTGGCACAGGCAGACATACAGCTCCATCTGGAGGACATTGTGCACCATGCCGCAGACCTTGTCCCAGATGACAACATCCTCACTGCACCACTTGCAGGGGGGGTCGAGCCCCATCCCCTACAGCAGTTCCACCCAAGGGTAATGCAGGACCAGCAGATGAGGGAGGTCTGGGTTGGGTTCTAGATGTACAGGGACCTGATGCCTCAGCTACGTGGGGTGTGAGAGGCGGATCCACTGGAATCTGCCTTCCCATATGGGCTATGGTGTGGAAATTAACAACGAATATTGGTGAGTCATGCACAACACATTATAACATTAGTAAAAATAGCATGCATGGTTATTCCCCAATTACCCAAAACAGTGCAATTATAACAGTGCCATAGCAAACAGAACCTATGCATATATGGAATGGCATTCAGAGTTGCAACACCATGCCAGTTAGTGGTATGTCAGGCAGGCAATAACAATGATTATTCAACAGGGATATTAGTATGCACACAGTTTAAACAATGATAAACCAAATGGCACAACGGTCCCAACAGTAGAGGTTTATTTAGGACCATACCCATGTTGGTTTCAGTGTGATGATTGGATCAACTGAGTGTTGGGGGAAGGGAACAGATTCAATTGACAACTGCTATCAAGTATATTTGTCAGTACACTACTATTCAATACTCTACATTCTGACCATACTTAGACTCTACCTGGACCATGGGGCTGCTACAGCACACCAACAGTTGTTCATATCAACAGAGCAATTGTACCTTTATTTTAGTTATACACATCATACCTGTTTCTATACCAATTTCTTTACCTGTGTGCCCTGTGCAGATGAACTGTGTGCACATTACATTGCTGTTTCTATAAATATTTCATATTCACATATTAGTTGCAGGCCTTGGAGTATGTGCTGTCCATTTGACATACATCTACTGTGACATTCTCTGTGCAGATGGACTGTGTGCACATTACATTGCTGTTTCTACACATATTTCAGATTCACATATTAGTTGCAGGCCTTGGAGTGTGTGTTGTCCGTTTGACATACATCTACTGTGACATTTTCTGTGTGCGGGTTTCTTGGCAACTGGGGACACTCTCCGTGACAGCATGACACTTGAGAGGCTTGTCTGGACCAGATTGCAGAGTGTGGATGTCTACCTTGCCCCTATTTATAGTACTGGGGCTGATCAACACAGCAAATTTGCACCTTTCATAGTTATACACATCATACTAGTATTTCTGTTCAGATTTCTTTACCTGTGTGCCCTGTGTGGAAAATGTATGTGTTGCAGTACATTACTTTTTTTTATTCAGATCGCAGTTTCCAACTGTAAAACCAGACAGACATGCTAGTGGCAGTCCCTAGATTCGAACCGTGGGGTCTGTGCAAAATTGAACTACGGGCCTAGTTTTTATCAGACTGAGCTACTGGCAAGGTGTTGTGTGTTGCTTGTGACATTTCTATCTAGTACATATTTTTGTGCACAGTACTTTTCTTATCACATATTGCATTATTTGTTTCCCATTTTCAGTACAGATTATACATACACAACATAAATCCGTGTCACTTTTTGAGAAACATATGCACATTCGCTGGATTGCACATTTGACTGTTTTACAACTGCATACTGCAATTTAGATTCCTGAGTACACAGTGTAGGTTTTAAATCTGCACCTGTTAGCCTCATACATTTTTCAGTACATTCACAGCTACATACAGCTGAAATTGAAAGGTTAACACAGGACAATGCTGGCAAACACACAAGTAAAACACATTCTGATGGAAATATGTACAGTTGCTTTTTTCATTTATTTGACATGCCCATTCTAAAGTATGCAGACAGGCAGTGCTGAATCAGTTCACCTCAGTTAATGCATTCTGTAGGACATACATATTTCTATTTTTCAGGTACAAGTGAGATTACACACACCAGTGTTTGGGATCACCTTTATTAGTTTTGACATACATATCTGTGTGCAATTCAGAAATCCACAATTACTATTCTTGCGTGATCTGCACAGGGAATGCTTTTCATTTCTAAGTGTTACTGTAGCCCTGACATGGCACTTTCTTGGCAGATTCACTCAGACACACTCATACATATTCTAATATTCCTCTCCTACATATTGTACCTTGTTTGCTACTGACACCTGTATTACACAGCAGCTGGAAATACTCCATTGTAATACTAGTAGCCTGACACAGGCATTTATTTCTGACTTTTACAGCACAATTACATATAAATATATATATATATATATATATATATATATATATATATATATATATATATATATATATATATTTATATATATATATATATATATATATATATATATATATATATATATATATACAGGCAGTACCACTATAACTATATTTTTGATTTCTTACTGCTAATATTAGAAGGTATTCTGTACTCACTATAATGCCGATGCAGCCACGCCAGTCACTGGGCATGAGCCTCAACATTCTGGGACCTCTCCGCAGCAGATGTATAGGGAGACATGACACATTAATCACACCTGCACAGTCACAAGTTGAACTTTTTCCATATTTAGTTAGAGATACATAAGACTGCATACTTACAGACACATGGGACATCCTGTGCTTGGGCTTCTTGGATCCACTGGTCCAAGCGTGCACCCCTCCTCTGCTTCATGTCATTATGGTGGTGACATACCTGTTCACCAGTCAAGGGTATGCCAGTGGCACTGGTGAGTTCATGTGTAAGCTGGCCCTAGGCCTCCACTTTGTACTGGGAGTCCTGGTACTGGCCCTGCAGCAGCCTGGCATCATGTTTTTTTACTAGGAGCCCAAACATGACCCTGGTCTCCTGGATGCCCCAATGTTGCACTTGGAAGCGAACACCTTCACCCACACCAGACATTTTGGTCCTGCTGTGAGCAATCCCAAATGAATATGGCTGTATTCCTGCCTGTGCAGTTTAAATAGGGCAGTTTTCCCACACTTTTTTCTTGATTGACCAGTTTAACATGCTGAACTATGCTTAGCTCCATGCAAATCTGCATAGCAATGCTTAAATGAGATAAGCACCGCTGAAAGCATGCAAACAATGCTTACACTAGCAAAACATTGCTTAAATCTATTTTTTCATTAATTTATAAAGCATTTTTTTGCATTTATATTTTACAGATTCCCACCCCTACTGTGCTATACGTGAGCCATATGATTGACATCATTCAAATTCCTTAAAAGTTTATTAAATAAATTGACAGAGGGGGGATTCAGAATGAGCATGTTCTACATACTAAACCATGACAGTACCACTATGCTACAGCAGCTTTATGATGTTTTCTATCACAGTAGCACTTTATCATTTTCATGATTTCAGCCAGACTAAGCATAGAGGCTCTCCACGCAAACAAGCTGCACACTGCTTAAATTTCGGATTTATTTAATGAAAAAAAAAATACAATTTTTTTGGATTTTTATTGCTTTCATCTTGCCCTACTGCTTTCATGCATGTTGGGCAAGAGTGCATACATTCGGGGGGGTGCACTTAAAGGCTTCTGCCTTCTAGGTGTGCTTGGGTTTTCTTTTCTTTTTATTTCATTGTCCATGGACACTGAAATGTTAGCTACTTCCATTTCAGTATCTGCGGACATTGGTTTAGTACATAATATTAAAGCCAGGCTCTAATATTGTGTACATTGACACTCATATGTGTCACAAAGTGTTGTATGGCCCTTTCTGAGTGAAGGGGGTGTGTTACATGTGCAGGCACTGCTGGCACACACCCCCTGTGCTCGTTCATGGTTCATGTCCATTTAGATTAAACACCAGTATGCCTTCATGCATATGCAAGGCACGCTACTATTCTAAATGGACACAAACCACTCTGTGCAGGAATAGTCTTATTCCTGCATGGAGCTTCATGAATCCCAGGGTCTGTATTTGTTGCCCACACACACACACACACACACACACACACACACACACACACACACACACACACACATATTTTTAATTTACACTAGCAAAACAGTAAAACCACATATAGCAAGAATGCAAAGATGGACACAATTTGCTTTTTTCACTCCATGCTTCATGGCAGACTATTATGCTATTGTGAAGAGGAAGACTTGTGTGTGTGAGTGTGTGTGTGTGTGTGTGTGTGTGTGCGTGCGTGTGTGTGTGTGTGTGTGTGTGTGTGTGTGTGTGTGTGTGTGTGTGTGTTTTACCCAGAAATATCTGCATATCATGCTTTTTCTTACCAAAAGGGTAACAATGCATACGTTTCCAGTATCTAATTTCAAATTGTACTAAAAGGCAGTTAACAGTATATTTCTTTCTTCCTTTTTACTTTCTCAAGCATCTTCTCACATTTACATAAATTACTTATGCTACTAGATTAATTGTTTAGAAATATTATGTCGAGAAATGTGTACCTTTCGTGACTATGGGGTACAATTGCAAATATTCAGTGAAGCAACTTTAGACCTGTTTTTTTACAAACCAAAATGAAGTCCAGTGAAGCCCCTTTCACTTGTTTACAGATATGGTAAATTATATAAGTTGTTTCTATATTTCCTTTTGTACTGATTGCCCTGAGAGACAAATGATCATCCTTAATATATGTGATTCAATGTTTTATTGTTGATTTGTTTTTCAGAATGGCTTTCAGTATTCAAAAATATTTCGAGGCAGTACTTCTTTAAGAAAAATAAATCCCAGGAATTCTATAATGGCCTAGCACATGACATATATCTAGGGCTCGAAAGGTCCTGTTCCAGACATGTGGTATTTTGTGATTCAGAGACATGTCAGCAGTGGCAAGGTAAGATCTCTTTATCAGCTAATTTGCATGCCTTTGAATTGCAGTTACTACTGTGACATGCAGATCACTGCTGACATGTACATCCTAAGAGAAAACTGTTGCTCATGTAGACATTGGCAGTGTACACAGACATACCACTGTCTCTTTACCTGTCCCTGCCATGTATGCCCTCTTGTGGTACCCTCCACCCCTTGCTCCCTGTACTGAAGTAAGTGCCTTTATAGCCGATTACTGTTGAGTACTCCCAAGTGTGTAATGCTTCTCCCCACTGCTAATCCCTGTCTTGATATCTGTGTTGTTACTGTACTTAAGTAAAATGTATCCTTGGTGTATAGTGCCCCCCCCCCCCGCATCTGTCCAATGATATCAGAGCTGTTAATGCTTTCAGTATTCCAAAATATTTTGAGGAAGTACATCTTTAAGAATAATGAATCCCAGGAATTCTATAACGGGCCTAGCACATGACTGATATCATTAGATAGATGCGGGGGGGGGGGGCACTATACACCAAGGATACATTTTACTTAAGTACAGTAACAACACAGATATCAGGACAGGGATTGGCAGTGGGGAGAAACATCTACATATGTTGCAAATTTCAGCTGTACACCTCAAATCTATTAATTACCTTTATTTTTAAATTAATATTTTCTTGTTTGTTTCTCTCCACTGTAACTATTGATGTGTTGCATACCACTGTAAAAACATGTTTATTGTAATTTGTGTGTCTACTGATCATGTCTAAATATCTAAATGCATCTGTAATTTTTCTATGTGGGGCTTTTCTCCACGGGCTTCTGCTGAAAAAGGGCCTTTTCAGCTCAGTCAGACACCCCCGGTTAACCAATGCAAAATAAAAATAAATAAATAAATAAACAAACAAATAAATAAATAAGTAAAATGAATTCCTGCTGTCTAGTGTTTCCCTTCCCCCAATCCCTGTACAGATGTTGGTGTCAATACAGCACTGAATAAAAATGTATCCATAGTGTCTGGTGTTGCCTCCCCACCCCCATCCCCAATCCCAATACTGATGCCAGTGCCATTAAGGCACATCATGGATGATTTACCTCAGGTGTCTAGTGGCTCCTCCCATCCACAATCCTGATATTAGTGGCTCCTCCCATCCCCGATCCTGGTACCATGGTTCTGGAAGGTAAGTTGAACATGGGCCTTTGGCTTGATATTGTCCTAAAATAAATGTGAACACCTTCAGGCAAAACACATCTTTTTTGCATAATACTTAACATACCCAAAATGATACCTAAATCTGCTTATTTCTTTAAAATGTCAAAATCCTCACATAATCTATTTAGCTTTTTCATTTTTATTTCCAGACAGATAAAGGTTTACTTGATATTTTCATTGACAGTTTTGTGTTTTAATCAGTTGACATGTCTTTCCCTCGCCCTAAAAATGTTACTTGAAATTATAATGATGCCCGCAATTCTAACATGTCTTAAGGTATTTTGGGATGGTATTGCTAAAAAGTATTTGTATCAAGATTTTATTTGCCAAACAAGGATCTGCTAAAAACAGAAAAAAAGAGTGGAACAGTCAGCCAAGTCCAGTTTTACATGTGATTAAAAGTGGAAGGAAAAAAAAACGTAAACCAGGAACAACATTGAAGAAACTCTTTAATAATATTAATCAAGACAGTAAAGTATTTTCATTCAACTAAATGTTTTCTTAGGTTTTTAAAAACTTCCACTGATTAAAATGTTTACATGTCAGAAAATCACGTGATCAAAGCATTTACAAAAATAATTAAATATTGAACATTAAAATACAATATAAAAATTTAAAAATAACAAAGACCAGGATTCATGAATGCCCATACTTTGCACTGAGCTCTTGTATGCAACAAGCAGCAGCAAGTGTACTTTTTGGTGTTCATTAAACAGCTCTGTACATTTCTGCCTGCTGAAAAAGAGTATAATTAGTATGATAATGAAGGTAGAAATAGATGAAAACATGGTAAGGAAGCAAATCAACATGGCAGAGTAATGCAGAAAAGAATAAACCCCATGCCTTCATGCTGAGCTCCATTTTGGTCTCAGTTCCGATACTTTTTGGAATACAGCAATTAAGACACTTTGAAAAAATAATGTTAGAGTTTGATATTGCTATCATTAATCTGTATGAGCAGTACTCTTTACCACAAGTTGCTGCTGTTGTTGCTGCTTCTAGATGTTTGCCTAGAAGGAGACGAATATTTAGACCATGTTTAACCTATAATGGTTTTCATGATATACAAATAATAAAGCACTGCAGGGTGCACGGCAATACCTTAGAACAAATAGTCAACATCTCTTGCCCTCACTTGAGAACCTGGGGAGATCATGGAGAACCCGTCCCACTGGAAACCTAGGTATGTCTAACATTATGTATCCCAGCTACAGGCATGTTTCAGAGACCCACAGGAAAATATTAGGAGTGTTGCATGCCTCAGGAATATTACACTAATTTCTCACTGCAATGCTGCAACATGTGATGGAGCATATCTGGTTTCCATCATTCTCAGAGGAGAGAGCTACCACTATGCAACATTTCTATGCTATAGTACATTTCTCAGAGGGTCTGGGTGCCGTGGACTGCATACAGACAGAATTAAGAGCCCCACTTGGTGAACAAGGAAGGAGGTATATCAACAGGAAAGGCTGTCACTCAAACAATGGTTTGGTAGTGTGTAATGCCCAAGGTATAATATATAATGTGAGTGCAGGTAACCCTGGGAGAGTCCATCCCTCACACATATGGCCCACATGTAACCTTTATCTAAGGTTTTCTTGGGGTGGCAAGGCATATAGTGGGGAATACAGATTATGAACTGGAACGTTGGCTTATGCCATCCATGAGAAACCCACACAACCCCACATAGCAAGGTTACAATGATGCACATGTTCAAACTCAAAATATTATAGTGCATATATTTGGCTTGCTTAAGTCATGTTTGTGATGTCTAGATACATCTGGAGGTACCCTGCAGTGGGACCCAGCCAATTCAGACAAAATATTGACAGTTTGTGCCACATTCCATAATTATATTGTTAGGAAGCAGCTGCAACAGGGACGACAAGGCCAAGCACTGCAGTTCCCAATACCACATGCAGGGCCAGCAGAGGATGATCCTGGCAGACAGAGGCATTTAAAATATGCCATAGCCCTGGCAAAGAGGCAAAGAAAAGTGTACACACTTACTACCTATGTGAAAATGTAAGAAGTGAAGCACTTACAAACAATAACAGTGATGCATGCAAAAGTATCATCCTTTGTTTACCCTTGTAATAGCTGTGTTCTATGAGTATCTGTCATTCAGTCTAAGAAGGGGCAATCTGTATCAGCAGCATTATCCAAGATAAGTAATGAACCTGAGATGAAGATATAAATGATTACCCTCATACGCAAGTATTGTATTCCAATAAGATAAAACATTGCTCTACTGTACAGTGATGGCATCAGTAAGTCATGACTGATACATGCAACACAAATATATAAAACCAAGCAAACTATTAAAAGGTATATAAAACAGACATTTCATAGTCATGTATACAACCTATATATTAAGCCAAAGCAGGCCCATATCAAAGCAACCTCCAAAATGATAAGTCAGATTTCACAATCAACCACATAGGTACATGACCAAGCATACTTTCATATCTAACACATGCTTGGCCTGTTCACTACTTCATAAAAGTTGCCCAAGTCAGACCCCAAACAGTGACCAGGTTAATCTCACATCATCTGCACAAGGTGCTGAACAAGCAGTATATCAATAATTAATAGGACTGTATTACTGCTAACACTTTTACAACTACAATTAGGAACATAACCTAAACACTCAGTTGAGCAGAATAACAAAAAAGTGAAATTCAGTCCAATAGTTTTGATGAAAGCAGCTATTTGAATAACTGGGTGGTACAGTGGTGCAGTGGTTAACATTGTCACCTCACAGCAAGAGGTTCTCCGGTTTGACTCAAGGCTGGAGTATCTTCTGTGTGGAGTCTGCATGTCTTCCTTGTGTTTGTGTGAGTTTCTTCTGGATACACTGGTTTCCTCCCACATTCCAAAGACATGTGTCTGTTGTGTTTCTCCCCAGGCCTCCACTGAAAATAGGCTTTGTCCTAGTTGGACTTTCCCGGTCAACAAATGCTAAATAAATAAATAAAATAAAATAAAATAAATAAAAAGCATGAGCTATCTACTCTGTGCATCAGACATAGACAACCCTAAGTCACAAAGAAATGTGGAATGGGCAGGGCACAATCATCATCATTTGCACAGGGTGGTGGGGGATTACAGGAGGCAAGCCTGACACTAAAGAAGGGTGTGTATATCTTCTTCTTCTCTTTTGTTCCCGTTAGGAGTCGCCACAGCAGATCATCTGTTTCCATTTCTTCCTGTCCTCTGCATATTGCTCAGTCACACCAACCAGCTGCATGTCCTCTCTCACCACGTCCATAAACCTTAACTTAGGCCATTCTCTTTTCATCTTACCTGGCAGCTCCATCCTTAGCATCCTTTTCCCAATATACCCATCATCCCTCCTCAGCACATGTCTGAACTAATGCAATCTCGCCTCTCTGACTTTGTCTACAAACCGTCCAACCTGAGCTGCCCCTCTAATATACTGATTCCTAATCCTGTCCATCCTTGTCACACCCAGTGCAAATCTTTACATCTTTAACTCTGCCACTTCCAGCTCTGACTCCTGACTTTTTGTCAGTGCCACTGTCTCCAACCCATACAACATTGCTGGTCTCACTACCCTCTTGTAGACCTTCCCTTTCACTCTTACTGGTACCCGTCTGTCACAAATCACTCCTGACACTCTTCTCCACCCATCCCACCCTACCTGTACTCTCTTCTTCACCTCTCTTCCACACTCACCATTACTCTGAACTGTTGATCCCAAGTACTTAAACTCATCCACCTTCACCAACTCTACTCCCTGCATCCTAACCTTTCCTCTATTCTTCCTCTCATTCACACACACATATTCTGTCTTAGTCCTGCTGACTCATTCCTCTCCTCTCTAGAGCATATCTCCACCTCTCCAGGGTCTCCTCAACCTGATCCCTGCTCTCACTACAGATCACAATGTCATCTGCAAACATCATAGTCCATGGGACCTCCTGTCTGATCTCGTTTGTCAACCTGTCCATCACCATTGCAAATAAGAAAGGGCTCAGAGCTGATCCTTAATGTAATCCCACCTCCACCTTAAATGGATCTGTCACTCCCACTGCAGACTTCCCCACTGTCACGCTATCCTTGTACATATCCTGTACCACTCTTACATACTTTTCTGCCACTCCTGACTTCCTCATGCAATACCACAACTCCTCTCTAGGCACTCTATCATATACTTTCTCCAAGTCCAAAAAGACACAATGCAACTTCTTCTGACCTTCCCTATATTTCTCCATCAACAGTCTCAGAGCAAACATTGCATCTGTCGTGCTCTTTCCCGGCATGAAACCATACTTAACCTAGCTTCAACTACTCTTTCAAGCTGTGACTGATTAGTTTTATCCCTCTGTAGTTACTACAACTCTGAACATCACCCTTATTCTTAAAAATAGGTACAAAACACTTTTTCTCCACTCCTCAGGCATCCTCTGACTTTCCAAGATTTCATTAAACAATCTGGTTAAGAACGCCACTGCCAGTAATAACAGATGTAAATAAATCAATATTAATGATTTATAAAAATGTGTGTGTGTGTGTGTGTGTGTGTGTGTGTGTGTGTGTGTGTGTGTGTGTGTGTGTGTGTGTGTGTGTGTGTGTGTGTGTGTGTGTGTGTGTGTCTGTGTTTGTAAGATGGTATGGATGAAATAAGGTGTACTGTGTGGATCTGTAGGAACATAGCCAAAGCTCATGAACTACCTCTACCACAAGTTTCTCTGTTAGTTGCATGACCATGGCTGTAAGTTGTGGTGCTACCTGAATGTGAATGATGTGTCCTGGATGAGATCTCATCATGACTATGCCTATGAACAATATCACGTGGTCTACCATGTCTGTGGGCGGATATCTCAATCAATGATGGAGCAGTGGAAGTAGTATCACTATGGGACTGGGATCTGGAATGGCCACGTCGGCTAAAGACTAATAACGTAGCTGCACTCTGGCCATATGGATACTGACCCTCCCCAACAGAAGTTCCATAACAGACACTGCATGATTCATTTGTTTTAAGGGCTCACCCACATGGTTCAGGCAGTCTTGTACTTCAGAATGCATGACATGCAATAGTCTGACTATCTCTTCCCAGATATCTCTTCCCAGTGGTAGAACTTACTTGTGCCTCCACAATAGCCCTATCCATATTTTGGGTCACCCCTACTGACACACCAGTATCAGGTGAAGTGCAGAAAGCATGCCTCATCTAAGCACCTCTACCAATACTCATGTGTGGTACTTCACCTTCCACTGGCTATGGAGAGACTCTGACAGCTGTGCAACTGTAGTAGCCACACTATCATTATAATCTGTGTCACCATCATCTTGTCCTACCTCTGAGGGATCTGTGTCATAGTTATGTGTAGGCATACTACCTATGTCCAGACTATGAAGAGTGGATGTGGGAGCCATGACCACAGTGCCACATATAACCTGTGCAACCCCAGATAGTATTTCTTCATCACAGTCATCAGAGGCTACTGATACTTTGACATAAGGCAATAAGAGCTCCATAATGCCTGTAGCAGGCTCATCTGTGAATATTGCAAAAAATATAACAGTAATACAAAAAAAAATTATCAGACATATGTAACCCGAAGTAAAGCAATAGTAGATGCAAGTGCAGGTAAAAATTTCAGTAAGTTACATTTAAAGATCAATATATAAATGAAGACAACTAAAAAGCTATGCCCATGCCATTTATAGGTCATGCTGGATAGAGTTATGAGAAGCATTAAACAGAAGATGACAAATGAAAAACATCCCTATATTGATAATTCTAAAAATCAATAGCATGAGCAGTAGATGCCCTTTGGCTGTCTTGCTTCTCTAGACCCACACCCATCACGGCACTGGCTAACTCTTCTGAACTTCTCAGATCCCATACAGTTGACAGGAACTTCTCCATTTCATTAAGAGGTGGTTTGCTAGCAGTGCCACTGCAGTAGGTCTCTATTCCCGTGCTACATCACTGGCTCTTTTGTTTGCTTTGGTGATCATGTCACTGACCTGATGTTTGATTGACTGGTAGTCTTTGCCATGGTGACCCATAGAATACATGTCATCAACCACTTGGTTACTGCAGGGCTTGTCAGCTAAGGTTTTCACTAAGGTGCATGAAGCATGCTGACAGAAGGCTTGGACTATAACCTCATTCTCAAAATCTGAAAATATAGGTTTATATGGCCTGGACTTTTTAAGGTGCAATATACATGTCTGGGAATAAAAAAGTAATAAATGTCAGCAAATCAGATGATGTGGGATTGCAAAATGATCTACAACAGTTTTAAAACAAATACACATTTATGTAACCATCATTGTTATAAACTTGTAAATAAGTGATATATATGAAAAGACACATCTAACACATGCCTGTAAACCCCCCCCCCCATAACAGATATGAATAAGGGGGAAGAATTTGTTAACGTGAATATATAAGAGCAGTAACAATGAAACAAGTGCATGACATGACACTTTTAAAATAAAATCACATTACTATTTTCACACGTCTGATAACAATCCTATGGACATGGGCAGAACAAAATTTTTGTATGCAATACAACACAATGATTATTTTGTAATAGCAACTGTTACAGCTTCCTTACAAAAAGAACATTGTGAATTATAGGCAGCACTCAGTCTATACATCTCAAGTGTCCAGATTTTTGCCTCAGAGTGTTGGTCTGTTCCTCATAAAATTGATGTTCTTCTGGCAAATGAGGACTGAAGTCAGAAAATAATAACATTTAAATTTCAGACATCATGCCATTCAGAAAAGTCATTCGAATGCAAAACCTGTTATTTTATCATCTTGTTAAGGTTATAAGAGCAATATTTAAAAAGAATGTCCTTTTGTCCCCTATTATTTATGGCTTTTTCCAGATTTTGAGTTCTAAGCAGTTGAGAGGTACGGTTTAGTTATATAATAAAAATCAAATTCCCCCTACAAATGCACACCCCCCAACCACAGCAACCACAAATGTCTAGAACACAACCTTCTAATGGGATAAGACTTTATGTCGTGCATATATAACAATCTTACCATACAACATTTTCTGAAATGTCACTTTAACAAACTGCAGATGGCACTTTCAATTTTCTAGGAAAACATAAATAAAAGCATAACTAAGTACTGCTTGTAAAGAAGAAAACATATCTTCACGTGAATTATAATAAAGTTCTCCAAAAAGAATGCAATTGCTGCACTTTAGATCCAGGTTGTGCTTGCATAATGTAGGTTAATCACTTTGGACACACTGGATATGTAAATCAGTTGTCGGATCATTATCATTCCTGATCCATGCAATCCATTTGATATTCTGGACAGTTAAACATGGTTTGAGGACCTACTCGACGCCATGCAAATGCCTTAGCAGTAAATGAGTGAGTAGTGAGAATTGGGACTAGTGCAAGTGTGACTCCTTACCTTCACAAATAATTCATTTTTTAACCCTCTTGCTACTTTGATATTCACTTACAGATTGTGTGTCAGGGAGAATAGGCTTACAGTAAAGTGTGTGAAGTGTGATTACATTAAGTTACCTAGAAGATCATCTTTTTAACACTTTTATGAAAATATGCTTAAGATGTAACTGCCTCTGAGCAAAAAATGCTTGTAAGTCATATTAAGTATATAAAACTTACATGCAACCAGAACCATTCAAAATGAAGATAAATTATAATGCACACATATTATAAATGCATCAAAGCTGACTAATGGTCACAAACAAATGGAGGAACACACTGTTGAACTGCATACATAACTGGAGCAAATATCCCATTCAGCCAGACTTCCACTGTGAAAGAACAAAGGACAAGTAAGCAAACATGGGTATATTGTTCACTAAGTGTAATGTGCTAGTATTACAAAGCTGGGTATATGTGCCCTACCCTCTCTACTGCATAATGTCTGTATTGATACAGCAAACAATGTTAACCTTGTTAGTTTTTCATGTTAATGCAATGGTTTCATGAATCTAGAGAGGACAATGTCTTTGTGAAAGTAGGGATCCTTAATATCCACATTTTAGTGTTATAAGACCACAGAGTTGAGAAATCATTGCAGTGACATTTTCTATTATGTATTTATTTATTTTTTAATTCATCCAATTGGAATTATGCATCAGTGACTGTCAGCGATCACTAGAAGTGATTAACAGATCACTTCCCAAGGCAAGAATGTCACCAGTAATGCAAATGAGTCTCATACTAGTGTGTTTCAGTCTGCACTCTGGACAGTACCGATTGCCAAAAAGACACCTCTCACTTCCTTCCTCTGTGGTTTGACATGTTAATACAGTGCTATATGAGTAACAGCATGAATAATACAGGGTTTGATTCCAGCTTTTGATATTTAGATGTTAATATTCACACTTAAAGAAATGCTTGTGTCCTGAAAGCTGTAATACAATTGTAATTGTTATTGCTTGGGTTGTAACAACATAACTTGGTATAATGCATGATAAATTAGATAGTTTTAATATGCGTCCCCTTCAGACTTTTGACTATTGATTATAGTAATGGCACTTCTGCATGATATAACAAATATGCCATAGACTACAGTAAAATCAACAATAAAATGAATTGTGAAATATGGATTCTTAATCAAAAACACTGTAAATATGCAGAGCAAGTAATTGTGAAAGTAGGACATTTCATTAAAACAGATATACATTTTCCGTGTATATTCCTTCTAAGCTCCTGTGTGGTTCCTTTCTCAATAAGTCTCATTACATGAAGGCATGATGATGTGTAACAGAAATGCATGTTATTGCATGGAACACACTGTTAAAATATTGACTATTCCAAGGTAATGACATATGTGCTGGGATCAATGTTAGATATTTTGGAAGGCCACCACTTGGACAAGTCAGCAGACTGCTTCATGTTTTTCTTTTTTTTTTGTTAATTTTTGAAAGTTATTTATTTCTACTTGCATAATGCTTGCAATTGTACACTGTTGACTGCCAGCTGTCACTAGCAGTGAATGATAGTTAACTTTTGAAGGCAACAATTCAACATTTTATTTTGTATGCTCAAAGATGTAGCCATCAGTAACAAAAATGAGACAGGAGCTGGAGCACTTTAGTCAGCATGCACAGTACTGAGGGCAGAAGATACATCTGTTATATAACTTTCTTTTTTACTCAATGTGTTAATGCAACAAGTGCTGAGTGATAGCAGATGTAATGCAGGGTTCAAACCTCTATTGAAGATTGCTTCACTGAGTGGTTCAGATTAATTATTGTTTCTGACTTTCTATTAGTAATTGAAAACTATGTACAACTGTCAGGCTAAAGAATGAAATTTGTACTACAACTCTGTGTAATTAATGCTAAATAAATTGGCTATGTTGTGTTTGAAGTGTGTTAAGCATAACAGTTGTCATAGTTCATTTAAACTATACTTGGAGCTGTACAATGATACAATATTTTTGGGGATAATGCATGATTCATCACAAGTATAGTTATTAGGGGTTATGGGCAGTATGTGATATAAAGTATGTACAGACACTTCCACAACATGTTTTATTTAGATTACTTAGAATAATGCAAAGGAAATTCTTTTACAACAATAAATGATTGCTTCTAATATAAACCAAGTAACATAATAGTAATATAAAAATTTAAAGTATAACACATAAAGACTTGTCATAATTAGATCTCTATTCATATTGAACTTGTTACACCTCACTTTACAAGCTGAAAAGTTTAATTCCCCTGTGGCATTAACAGAAATTAGGAGCACATGTTTCTTTTTAATCATGGGTTCAAGTCCCAGGTGGTACCAGTCACAATATGTAGAATGTATGGCCCACCAGGCCATTCCACCCAGCTTTATACAAATGTAACTATTGCCAACTCTAATTATTACTACAGTCAAGAAGATGTGATGTTATATCTGTCTGTCACAAGAGATTATGCATTTTTTATTTTCTATTCTGTACAGCTTCTGAAAAGATATTCCACAACAGGCAGGTGCACCAAGAATAAATAGGATGCCTCAGAGCGTATCAGTGTAGGAAAGGCTCATATATGAATGCAAATAAAATCATACTACATCAGAAAAATAGTTAAGTTTATCAAATATTAGGGTATCAGTCCATATGAGCTTGACACACACACACACACACACACACACACACACACACACACACACACACACACACACACACACACACACACACACACACACACACACACAACCATGTAGGGCATACGTCACATGCATATACATACATATATATATATATATATATATATATATATATATATATATATATATATATATATATATATACACACATATGGGTTACCTTTAGTACATTGACAGCCCACTACATCGAATTTCACTTCTCCGACATGGCAGAACATCGAAAAATGAAGAGCTGAAGTTTCCCACATGGTACGTTACAGCTTGGCCATCCAGAACTGAAAAACTGCCATTAAACAGACTAAACAAGTGTGGGGGGCTACGTTCCACACCCCCCTATGTGGGGGTCCTCACCCACCCACACCCCCTTAACTTAATATTCCAACTCCAAGAACGCACTTCCGCGGGGGTATGGGGCAAAGTTCAGATGGATGGCCAAACAGTAACTTACCATGTGGGAAACATTAGCTCTTAATTTGTCGATGTTCTGCCGTGTTGAAGAAGTGGAATTCGATGTAGTGCGCTTACGACGTACTAAAGGTAACCCATATAGATATATATATATATATATATATATATATATATATATATATATATATATATATATATATACATGTCTGCTTCAATAGTTCTTGATAACTGTATTAGACAATGTATAAATTAAGTTACTCCCCCGGATTCACAAATCCTCCGTGTAAGACTTAATAAGTCTTACTCCGAGGCTGCAGTTGAATGGTATGACATCAGCATGCCATGAATATGCATGAGGGCATGCTGACTCAACCGTAAGTCTTACACGGACCATGTAAGAAAGCAGGGGGCATGGCCGACTGTCGAGCAGTCTAAATGTCCACGCCCCTTCAAGTGTTTTAAAATTAAAAAAAGCAGATACACAAGACCGAGTCCGCTCAAATGCCCCTGCACCCAACACCACACTCCCTGATATTGTAAACCCCTATCACAGTTCTAAAACACAAAACATTAAATTTATTTTTTTAAATTCCCAAAATAGCTGCCCGTATTTGTGCGTGTGTGCGTTGGTGTGCCCATTGCTTAGCTAGAGTTAGCAATTCTGACATGGAAGAGCATAAGAAAGAATGTTCATGCAAATTACACCAAATAGCAATAGCGTAATGGTAGAGTGTTTGCACAAAGAAGAAGCATTCATGGTTTGAGTCCCACCACTCCCCTTCGTATTTATTTTTTAAATCAGTATATGAAATAATACTTGACAAATATGTTTAAACATTACTAAAAAGCAGTGAAATGGCCAATGTATCAGTGAACAAAATAAATATTTTAAAGGATCCTGATATAAAATTGCCTGCAGTTAAGCAGCGCTTCACCCAATGCAATAGAGTTGCCCATAGTTTAATAGCGCTCCACCCAGCGCAATAGAGTTGCCCATAGTTTAATAGCACTTGACCCAGTGCAATAGAGTTGCCCATAGTTTAATAGCGCTTTACCCAGTGCAGTAGAGTTGCCCATAGTTTAATAGCACTTTCCCAGTACAATGTGTTTGCGCGGACGTGTGTGCTGCGCTAACCAGGGCACCATAGGGCACTGAGGAGCAACGTAGAGCAAAGTTGCTTAAATGCAGCCACACCCCCTAGCCTGTCTGGATAGTATGAAAATAAAATGAATGACAAGATTCGAACCCAGAGCTCTGTGCATCAGAAGCAAAGTACAGAACAACTAAGCCATGATAACATAGGGGAAACAGCCACTATTAACATTCATATACTTACGAATGGTAGTTTAACCATTACTAAGCAGGTCTGCAGTCAGTCGAGAATTTTACAAAACGGCCAATCACAAAAAAGTGCGGGAAATGCAGCATATTTAAGCCCCACAGGCGGGAATACATGCCATAACTGATTGTAGCTCACATCTGCAGTTAGAATGTCTGGTGTCAGAGAGGGAACATGCTTCCGAGTGCAACGTTGGGGCATCGAGGAGTCCAAATACATGGTTTGGCTCCTTGTCCACCGTCATGAGTCAAGACTCCTACAGGGCCAGTTCCAAGAGATGGAGTACATGGCAGAGGCTTGCAGCTGGTTAGCTCATGACCTCACTAGTGCCACAGGCCTTCCTTGGACTGGTGAGCAGGTCCGTCACCACCATGCAGACCTGAAGAGACGAAAGCAGAACCGCCTGAACCAATGGATACAGGAGACCCGTGGGATGCGGGATGACCCACAACTGAGTATGTAGCCATGGAATGCAGTATGTAAGAATTGATAATGGAGTATGTATAATGGATAGGTATGTCTCAATATCCCTTCATTTACTTTTCAGCTGCAGGTGACCGTGCTACGAATCAGCAAGCCTATGCTGATAGGCTACTAAGGCTGCACCACCAGGCAGGTTAGCGATTATTCTGCATATATTGTTATATAAAATATGGGAGAGAGCATGAAAGAAAGTGTTGTAGTCCAATAATACAGCCATAAAATTGCCTGAATAAGTCCTCTGCATGTGCTGTCAGATAAAAACATCAGAGAGGCAGAAATAGAGTGTAGTAACCCATTAAGAAAGGTAATATATGTCTGGAATAATATCTCTGCAGGCACTGTCATATAACATACGTGAGTGAGAATGAAAAAAGATTGTTCTAACCCATTAATAAAGGTATAATATGTCTTGAACATGTCTGCCATATACACCGTTAAAACAAATAAAGGAGTGAGCCTGTGAAAAAGTGTGTAATGTCATTAATAAAGGTCTAAAACCCAGAGTGTGTCTGTGTCACAAAGTCTGAAATGTTGTTGTACCCTTGCATTATACAAACAGTACTGTTTGAAAAGGTGCTGGCAACCCAGAGTTGTGCAGTCTCATATAAAGTGGGTGATGGAAGTGCTAGTAGCTGTGAAACATATATACAGTCCACAATAGTCAGTTACTGGCTGGCATGAATAAGTAAACCTGGCACACGTGTAGCATGTATTTTTTCCCCAGAAATGTGAGTGTGTGTCAAGAAATGCAGGGTTCTGTACAAATTGAAGTGAAAATGTCATGTGAAAACATCCCAGATATGTAGATAAAGAAATATAAATGCAATCAAGAAATATGTAGCAGTAACATCTGCATCTTGGACAGTTAGTTCGTCAGATATAGGTCAGGCATATATTGAACTAGCCAAACCCATTACACAACCTATTGTATGGTGGCAAGTGCAATAATACAGGTAGGGGATATACACTTGCAGTTACTAGGAATGTAGTGTAGACTAAAAGGTCATTATAAGATGTTAACTGAGGTTTTTTCTACACCCTACTGTATGTGCATAAACCATGCAATTCCACACCTCAATGGGTATGTGTAATCTTAAATATTTGTTAGGACATATGTCCTATTGTTCTATAAATATTTGCATTCACGTTGATGCATGTGCCCTGTTTACACACCACAATCATGGTGGCCTGTTGCTACCAAACATCCCTGCATGCTGTTGGAATAACCACTGTGGGTCAATATATGCATGTGTTATGCTTGCTGTTCAACTGTTGTACCCTTGGTGTGTTGGGTTAATGGGAATATCATTGCATGCTATTACAACTAATCTGGAATGCTGTTTCACTTATTTTGTAATTAAACACACCTAATCACAGAACATATGGGAAGGCCAGTCACAGTAGACCCACCTGCCCCTCCTCAGCCGGCGAATGCACCTGGCACCAGCAGGTCCAGTGCCCAGCCTGGGCTCCCCTCCTCCGTTGGTCCTGTGCCACCTTCGGGTGGAAGCGCTGCAGAGGATGGGGCTCATTCCCCCCGTGCAAGCGTGGGTGGAGAAGGGCCACCTGTTACCCTTCGAAGGGTCCGGGCTGTGGTGCGTAGGGAGATCAAGGCGTTCAGTCGCTGATCCCCTATGCCAGCTTGAGGCGAGAGTGGTGCATCTCACGGGTGAGCCTGCCCATCTTACGCAGCCCCCAGCATAGCCACCCTCGGGGCTGTGAAGGTTCAGTGGTGACTGCCCATGGGTGGGGATCTCAGTTCCACTGTTACCATCTGTGGGCTCATAGACGCGATTTCCAAACATCCAACCCCGTCAATTGTGTTCACCCACCCCACGTGTCATACACCACCCCTGTATGAGTCTTGTCTGTTTACCTTCCCAAACTACCTCCCCGAACATACCTAATTCCTCTACCTCACTTCCCACTCTCACCTGAAAAAAAAAATTGCAATCTGTACCCACAAAAAAATTATGCCCCATACATAACTGCCCATTTCGCTCACATGTCCATCGGACAAACATGTAAGCTGATAATTAGAATTGGAAGTACAACATACTTTGTTGTCCTCACCCCTCTCCCAGGGGTGGAAGGTTTCAAATTTCACTCCAAATTCATTGCATATGCACAGCTGTTGCTGTTAAAGAAATGTGCAGCTATGGACCTTCCCTACACCCGTCCTGCATATCCTGAGCTTGTTTACCTACTGTGTGTCCCTCTTTGTGCCCCCTTTTTCACCACTTTCCTATCTCCCCATTTTCTTTTCTTTAAAAGAAATTAGCGTGGGGGTTAGCAGGAGTAAGCACTTTTAAGCAGTAGTAAGTGGGATTAAGCAAGTGTGTGCATATGTACGCTTAGCTAAGCGTCGCTAAGCATCACGCAAACCCACGCAAACCTGCTTACAACTGTTTAAAAGTGCCTTAGTCATGCTATGGCAGGGCCCTTGTTCTGCTGAGCAGCAAAAGAAAAAACCTCTGCCAGTCTCGAACCCCAGACCATTGACACAAGAGACTGTATGAATTACCACTAAGCCACAGCAGACATACAAATAACTTGGTTGTGAAATAAATATATCATGCATTACAATGAGGGGATGTAAATGGAAATTAGGAATGGTATAACACAAATCCTTTTATGTGGGTCTTTACCAGCAGTGGTTGTGGAATTGCATGACATGACTGTGAAAGGAGAACCAGCCATCCTAGCAGGGAATAAAGTTACAGTAGCACCTTACAAACACAACACAGTATCAGACCAGGATTAATACTGGCCACAGGAATACAGTGCAATAACCACATTTGTATGGCAGTTAATTGTGTAAGTGAGAAAAAAGTACATACTCCCATGTATCCTGTGTTAGCATTTGGAGGGGTGTGTACATGTCTACACTGAGATGTGTGTACTGGAAGCAGCTACATTCAGGTTTGAGTACAACATGCATATAAGTGGCTACAACCCTAGCATCAGATAAGAGACATATACCAACCTTCAGACTGACACAACGGTGTCCAGAACAACAAGCATGGGCCCCACCTTAAAAATCTGAAAGGGCTACACCTACCTAACCTAGCACTTTATAGCAGTGGGCTGCAATCAAAGTGAGTAATGCAATCACCAAACAGCAGGCTGCATGCAATTATTGAATGGTGGCAGCAATTGGTGCAGAGGCTGTCACATGCACAAGTGCAGATACCTAGAAAAGCAGGCTGTACCTGCAGTCCACACATGCAATGATATCATTGCAGGTGCTGTGAGATAGAGAGTGAGAGAGAGAGAGAGAGAGAGAGAGAGACACGGACACAGACACAGACTGAGACAGAGACAGAGACAGAGACAGAACAGAACAGAGTGAGAAACAGAGACAGAACATTGAACAGAGGGCAAAAACCAAAAAAAAAACACCAATAAAAAAAAAAACTACAAATCCATAACACACGGCGCAGGGGAAATACTAAGGTAAGGTATGTAACTCACATGTATGTGTTGGCATGTTGTAGATGTTCCTGAAGAATACTCTACACACTGCAAATCATCCATGTGTGGCAGCAGTATGTATCTATCTGTATCTGCACATGTGCATAGGGCAAGGGACATACTGCAACTGTTAGTGAAGGGTGGACAGATATCTGTCAGTGAAGGTTGATATGTACATATATCCATGTAGGTCGTAGTGTGTGGCTTAGAAAACAGCATGCAGTGCGCAGGAGTGGCCGTAGGTCAACTGGTGCCCTAGGCAAAAGGGCTCCATGGTGCCCCCTACCACACTTCCTGGTGCCCCCATCCTTGTCTTACTACACCACATAAATAGTGGAAAAGCACCCCTGCTAGGCGGCCACCCAGTTGGCCTATGCCTAAGGCCAGCTATGGTAGTGTTGATATATGTCATGTGGTGGTTAAATGCTGTGGGACAGATTTGTCAGATCTGCTGTGTTACAGCCAGTGAGGCCTGCTAATGCTACAAGGGCTAAGGACACCCAAATGCATTCTGCACAACACTGTGCAATTTAATCACATACCTGTACATCCCACAACTGTCGCATAAGTGATATCCCCACCATGAAAGGTGGACTGTACATATGCCTATATGTACATCCATGTGTACAGCAATGGATGTGTACATATATGTGTATAGATATACATGTATATAATATGGGTTCCTATGACAAGATCGACAACTTGAAATGTCGAAACTGACTTCACCGACAACTGAAACCACCGACAACTCAAATCGCGGAGGTTTCGGGATGTAAGTTCGCTACCATGCCTACCATGGTAGCATAACACTGCCACACTTACTAAACCATGGTAGGCATGGTAGCGAATTTACATCCCTTACCTCGGAAACCTCCCCGATATATATATATATATATATATATATATATATATATATATATATATATATATATATATATATATATATATATATATATATATATATATATATATATATATATATATATAGATAGATATATATACATATAGAGTGCAAGAGAGAGACAGAGAGACACGGGTTCATATGTACCGCAACAGGTGTGTGGTGACCAAGGCATGGACTGTAGACAAGTGTTGATACTGCAGTGCCATTCCATCTTCCCAAAACAGTGTACCCATTAACTACCACATAGGTAGAGATCTACCTAACAGTGAAGGTGTGATAAGGGAACATGGGATACAGGTGGACAGTAGCCTCTGCTTTGATAAAGACAGTGCCACACTACACCTGTAATCTGTCTGTGTGGTATGTGTCATGACAACAGGTGTGTCAGCTATGGAAGTATAGGGTAGAGTTCCCCTCTACTCATCACAATGCCCTGTGTGGTATGTACTTCACATGACAACTACACCAGGTGAACAGGCCACAGACAGACCCCCCATAGGGTAATACTGGCTGCAAACAGATGCCCTATGCAGACTGACTCACAAAACCACAAGTACACTGTATTGCATACTGGCCACACAGAGGTGACCTCTGCCGGACATACAGAGGTATGTCACACCCATAGCTGGGTGACAATCACCATGGCAACAAATCACAATCCATCCAGGACACACGCTCTAGGGCTCTAAACCTTGTCAGCTCACTAAATGGCACATGCTGGAGGGATAGGTTCCCATCTCAGAGATATGCCATACAGTGGAATAGACCACATAGCACTAGCAAACAAGGCTCCTCCTTAGCAGTTGTTATAAATACCCCTGATGATTGTGTGGGAGATTGGTAATACACCCCAGGAAACACCTATGTGGTTCAAGTTGGCAGGGGCAAGTGAAATCAAACTACATGTGTGTCAAAGGCCAGGGTAGCATATGGCTAGGATCCCGTAGGCCCTAGGGCCAATAGCATATTACCTACCTATGACACTATGCACTCACACATGTACTTAATGTAATAGCTGCTATGTGAGGTTGCATAAGTGTAACGCTGAATGTGTGAAACGTCTGTAAAGGTGTGATAGCTTAGTGTGATGTTGTATCTGACATGGCAGTACCTATCCTAGTTGTGAGGACAGCAACTGATGTGTAATGTACTGTTAGTAAGACATAGTAGTATGGCAGATGATGTGACGTAGTTCTCCGTTGACGAATGTGGTGTCTCATTGTAGGCTAAAGCAATACATATATGCTTAGTGAGTGGTACTGCTGGTGAATCCATCACCAATATGAACTGTAGTACTACCTGAAGCTGTAGGCCTAAACAGCACAGTATGGTGTGTGTTCACATTGCTTGGAAACACTGTCATGTGTGTTTCATGTAGTCTCCACAGAGGACAGAATGCAGACATAAGGGTGTGTAAGTAGTGGCACACAGTACCGTATGGTACACAGGTAATGCTCATCTGTGTTGGCGTACAGTGGTGTGTTGTATGTTTGCCTGATGTGTGTGTGATTATGCCTGTACAATGGCTGCAATCATATGTGTGTTACAGGGTAAATGTGTGTATCCAGCAACATATATAGTCTGTTACAGCAGTATGCCACCTATAGTAACAACTGGACACATCTGTTAGGCAGGGCTATGGCATGAATGACTAGGGTGGTTGATTGGTACTACTGTACCTGTACTATACATCCATTGCAATGGATGACATCTCTGTTCGTGCATCGGTGTGATATACACCCCTGTCTTGAGGTTGTGCAATGTGTCACAAACAGTGTGTCAGGTACTGTTGTATAGCTGTGTGATATATAGAGTCTGCCAGGCAGTGTTAGTTAGTTGTGGCCTGAGAACCAATAAGTAGTATCGAACGTGTGCAACCTCTGACAGACAATAGGATGGTATATATGGCAGTAAAGTGATATCTGTGGGTAAAGGTGTAAAGTGTGACACAGGACACTCTCACACATATTGTTCATATCTTTTTCATCCAGATGGCCCACCACCGCAACCCAGCGTATACAGCGGATGAGGAAGAGGTGATACTCGACAGCCTATTGCAGCAGTACACAATGCTCTTCTCCAGAAGCAGCCAGCACCAGCAGGACCGGACTGCACTGTGGCAGGAACTTGTTAGTCGGGTAAATGACATAGGCATGCATAACTGGACATATGAGCAGGTACGCCATCACTGCAGTGATTTAATTAGACAAGTCCAGTGGTGTGCATCTGATATCCAAAGACAGCAGCTTGCCACAGGTGGAGGGGTGGCCATTAATTCCCCCCTCACCAGAGTGGAGTAGCTGCTCCTAAGCATGGTGGCACCTGGACAACGGCTACAGAAACCACTGACATGTGTTGTAATGGAGGCCGGAGCCACCCAGCACATCCACCTGGAGCAAGCAGGTAACATGCCCAATCTGTAGACTACAGTTAACTGTATTGTTAGATTATGTGTACGTGAGATGTGTACTGTGTGTTTAGCAGTTCAGCTGCCTAGTGGTGTGCAGTACGGATAGTCTGAATGATATCCCGAGATCTGTGACTGTTAACTGTTGTTGTACTGCAATTTAGCATACCCACTGTAGCAATGCCACAGTTGTGGCCACTGATGAACCCTCTCATATTCTTGTAGGTCCCTCTGGTGTGATGGCAGGGCAGCTGATCCATGCTGTTGAGTGTGTTATACCTGCAATGTTGGTAATGAAATATGCATGTCATAGGTGAGGTGTAGGCCATGTACACGGAACACACCTACGCATAATGCATGCCGTGCATGTTTGCTGTGAGATGTTGCACAGCTCAGTAATGTCAGTAGCTGCCTCACTGACATGCAATACATAGAGCATGACACACAGTTGTGGCATCCCCGTACTGCACATTGGATAGGCATAGTTGCAACACCTGTACACAACATAACACATTTATCACATGCAGTACACAAAGTCATGCTACATATGGCGTAACCACACACCCACTGTAAGATCACACTTCAGTATCCCACATGTCATCCACACACACATGACGCACCTCGGGGGTAGAGGCCTATCATGGGGCTGTGCAACACTCTTCAACACATAACACAGTCATGTGAGGCAATGCTCCCTACTGAGCACCTTAGACACCAATGTACAAAGTGGCTGTGTTATAGTGAACGTATCCACAGCACTGCATTTCAGATACAGCATGCTAGGCGGTGGTCTGTCACACAGTAGTAGCCGTGAGTGACCACAAGATGCATGATGATGATGATGGCACATGGTACTACACACTAGCCGGTTACAGTGACCGCAGTACTACACATAGCAGTCTTTGCTGTGCACCTCACTGTTCTGTGTTGCAAACATATGCACCTATACACACCATGCATAGCATGTTGTGTGTGTGCTTACATATGCTAGTATACACATTCTGCACATCAGTCGTCATCTGTACAAAGAGTCACATATATGTCCTGGAATGCTATTGAGTGTATAGGTCACATGACACACATTGGAAATGTCTGGCGTTTAATGTTCCAGTCATGCAGCATGCCATGTCGTGGCTGGCACTGACATATCTGCAATATGTCCCACACTCACCATAACCACTGTACAATATCCATGTCGAGCATTGTGATTCCTTCATGTCTACATGCACCACTCATCCCATGTCTGTACATTGCATGCATTTGCTACACCTGTGCCAACTATTATGTGCTAGGGACACAGACACTGTCATCAGACATGGCAATCTATGTGTCACACAGATCACACTTGCAGCCATGGTATGTATACCATTGAGTGATGGTGCACAAGACATTGCAGAGCAGATAATACTTGCACAATGTTGTGTCCATGTAGACACTCTGTTCCCGGGTGTACCTAATCACTGAACAACTACACACATGAATCAAAGCCATGTATAATGTCATTAGATTGGGCCATTTACACTTGCACTGCATGGTCTTGAGCAGCACATATTCTGCATGCTGACACGTGTGTGGTGACTGTTTGCCTTGTGATACTGTCACCCACCATCACCCACTATTGCGTATGTGTTGGATTGCTGGTGTGTGTGTGTGTGTGTGTGTGTGTGTGTGTGTGTGTGTGTGTGTGTGTGTGTGTGCACTGTGGGGAGCAGTGGATTTATGTGCATGTGTGCATGTGTTCATGTCTGCATGTGTGCATGTGTGCATGTGTGCATGTGTGCATGTGTTCATGTGTGCATGTGTGCATGTGTTCATGTGTGCATGTGTTCATGTGTTCATGTGTGCATGTGTGCATGTGTGCATGTGTTCATGTGTTCATGTGGGCATGTGTGCATGTGTGCATGTGTGCATGTGTGCATGTGTTCATGTGTGCATGTGTGTGTGTGTTAATGTGTGCATGTGTGCATGTGTGCTAACATCACATACAGATTGTAAAGTGTGTTTCCTGTCTTCCTTCCACAGGTGCTGAGTTAGGGGTGGCTGAATGCAGCAGGGAACCTGATGTCACCACCACTGATAGTGGAGATGATGAGACATATTGTGGCACAGGAAGGTCTGACAAGGTCTGTCATTGGTCCACCAATCGACACTACACAGCAGTCAACCCCATCTATGCGCACACTCATACTGCCAATACATCCCTCATCACCAATGGCCTTAGCTGAGGGACAGCATACAGTCAGCATTGACCAGGAGAGTGTGGTACCCATGGCATGTGCATCCCTTCACAGCAGCCATAGCCAGATTACTGGAACGGTACCACATAGGTGGATGTACAGGGGTTCTTGGGGGAGCACCATTGGTTGTATTGCCCCTGGCAGACATGCCCCCAGAGGTATTAGAACCTGCAGTATGTTCCGAGCTGTAATGCAGGCACAGGTACATATGGAATGGCACACCCGACAGGGACTAAGGGCGCAGAGGGCCCATTACACTGCTATCAATGACAGCATCCATGACCTTGCCGGTGCCATCCAGAATTACACCAAAGTCATTGATAGCCATTGGAGGAAGACATTAGATGTCCTCCACGATGTGTTAGCCATGAGCCAGGACCGTTCGGGATGCATGGGAAGCCGACACCGAAGCATGCCAGCAACAGCATCAGCTGGCAGTCGTCACGGACGGACCACAGATCACAGCCACTCCTGTAGTGGCAGTACCAGCCCTAGTAATGTTGGGGCTGGCCTGTCCATTGACTGTCCTACTAGACCACGTGCATGTGGCACTGGCCAGTACCAGCAGGGACATGTGTCCAGTCATCATACCTCTGCCTCTGATGACAGCACCCAGTCAGGGTTGGTACCCGATACTGCCCGTAGCACCCCTTCTAGGCACAGGTACCATGTCCATGGCTGGAGACAGTGATCTGTATGGCCTAGCAGGTACAGTCTGTGGCTGTGCCACAACTCCCCATATATGGCAGCCACATGGCGGAGTTATGTGCATGCAGACACACACACACATTTACCATACAACTATGGCTCACACATACACATATACATTACATCCACATTGGCCCATGCAGTACTGTTGTCCCTCGCACACACACACACACACACACACACACACACACACACACACACACACACACACACACATACACACATACATGAAGATTGGATGGGTCAATGTTGGGCTCTGGCAAACCTACAACACACCCTGTGCATATGATGACACCTGTGCCACCTCCTGTCATCTGTAACATTGATGCAGGAACAGGCTAACATGGTTCTGATGCACAGTGTGACATTATAGCAGTGTAGCAATAGTAGCAAGTTGACAACAGGAAAGTGTAATGATATCTTTGTAGGTATACCTGAGCAGGCATTATGCATCAAAGCTGTGATAGTCATTGTAGCGTTGTTTACACCAGTGTTAGTCCAGAGTATGTAATGTCCTCCCATGTGCCACTTGGCTGACGTGTACAGTGTTGCCAGCATGTTTTAGTGAGTGGACAGTGTGTGTGTGATGTGTGCATTACAAATTAGCGGGTTTACATCTGTGAACATGGTGTATGTGCACTGTCTGCATGTACTTGCATAGTGGACACATGGGATGTGTGACATACCCTGTTCTACACATTGTTAACATCTCATGGTATCTTTCGATGGCCAGTATGCATTCTACTACAGATATGTACTAACATGGCTACACATGTGTGTATGACATGGGTTGGCACTATGCTGTGGGTGATTATTGTTGATATCTGTCAATGATCTGCAGTCTGGTAGTATACACCATCTCAACAGCATGACTATAACCAATCATTAGATGATGTTCTGACAAATGACTCACAGTTGTAGGGAACTCAGTAACCATTGGATCCTTCCAGTACTATACAATAACAGTAACCAGTGGTATTGACCACCACATGTTCCTGGGACCGCACTTGTGTGGCATATAGCCCTCTTAGGTACATGCAAATACACTAGGGATATGTCTAACAACATCTGGAAATGCATGCATTGGCCTACACTGCATTCCCTGGATTGGATGCATATCCTACACAAGGGTATCATACAGACAGATACCTGTTGTCCAATACATGCTGTATAGCAGTAAGCCGTCTATGGCATATTCATCCACATTTACTATACATACTATCCCGACAGTGCCACATAGGTGGTAGCCCTCAACATGTATGTCGGGTACCAATGTGTACAGACAGACACGTGTTATGTCATCTGTCCCTTGGTATCCAAATATCCATAGGTATTGTCAGGTCCCTCGGTGTTTCACATAGCACAGCGGCCTGCATGCATATCCACAGGGCTGGTGTACACCTTTAATGACTGTCCATTATTGCCAGTCATTGTTGTGTATGAACATGCCTGACATATACTCCGGCAATTACCCTCACTCACAGTACTCTATAGTACGTGTCATGGGTGTGTGTGACAGAGATGTCCTTGGCCATGGATCACTACATTGGCTGGGCTTGACACAGACATACATATGTGACCTATGATTTGTGAAGCAGTGGCACAATCTGTCGAAGGTTACAAATGTATTCATGTCGTATGCAGACTTCAATCCTATGTACTGATTGAGGTCACATGTACACATATTTATTTGACACGCAGATACCCGATGTGTGCAATGCACATACTGTTTGAAACATATGTCATACCGTAGTAAAAGCAAAATCCACACTGCATCGATCACCTGTGGCACACACACTTGGAGTTTGCAGGACTCAAACCCCTATCTAACTATGTTATGATACTAGAGAGATACACATTAACACGGTGCGCTATATGCATTACTGGGTGGTTCATGTTCTCCTTGAATATTTGTAGGATGCTGACATCATCAGACTTTCCAAAGAGGGATGTACCTCTTTTAATGTGTTTTCCCAGTCTCCAAAAAGGCGACTTCTCTCAAAGGAAACCACACACATCCCCCCCACACACTTGGCATTTGCAGGACTCAAACCCCTACCTAATAATGTAATGATACTAGAGAGATATGCATTAACATGGCGCGCTATATGCATTACTGTGTGGGTTATGTTCTCCTTGAATATTTGTAGGATGCTGACATCATCAGACTTTCCAAAGAAGGATGTACCTCTTTTAATGTGTTTTCCCAGTCTCCAAAAAGGCTACTCCTCTCAAAGGAAACCACACACATACACCACCCCCCCCACACACACTTGGCATTTGCAGGACTCAAACTCCTACTTGACTATGTTATGATACTAGAAAGATACACATTAACACAGCACGCGCTATATGCTTTACTGGGTGATTTCTGTTCTCCTGGTATATTTATAGGATAATGACATCATCAGACTGGACATGGTAATGTGTGTACACATTGTTTTGCAATCCCAGGAATGATCCATGTAGGTTGGCAGGTATCAACAGCTTGTACAGGACCCCGTGAGTCTCATCTTGTGTGATCTATCTGTGGTCACATTGACATCCCTTCATATGTCAACACATATCTATGCACAGATTGTTGATTTTGTGGATACGACATGTGTCTGTGATGTTGATGAAGAGCTATTCAAAGTCTATGTGGGACATGTGTAGCTCTGTTCCATGATGTATGTCCTGGGTGGCTGCCTTGCAGATGGTGTAGCATGCTTGGGAACCATGATCTGTACATGAACATACCACAGTTGGTAGGGTTGTATGTTTGTCGGTTTCCAATAGCTCTGTTTATCACATCTGCCATGATGCACTCCATGGCATTGCAGATCAGACTTTATAGGCTTACTGGACTATACTTCCCATGGTGTGTTGTGCACCCACACATGTGGGGAGTGCCTTATGTTGCTGTAACACATTCGATGGTTCCAGGTCCTGTGGAGTGGATGCGGCTCAACAGACTATTCAGGTGCAGGGTCTGTTTGTTCTGTAGTGCATGCATGACACATATTGAGAAACAATATAATTCAATTGCTGCCATGCTTTTGGCTTTGGGGGGAGCTGTTCAGCCATTCTACATGTGATATCTCCTAGTATGATGTCAGGGACTATCGTCTGTGGGAGGTGTGTATATACAAGGGCCTGTCTGATAGGATGTTGACAATGTCAGTAAGATATTGTTGTCCCTGACTCAGCACATATATGCGTGTACATTACTATTTATTACATAGCTGAAGGACATGTCATGATTCTCAGTCTGGACTCCTTCTCAGCTACTCTTTAAAAAACACCAACAAACCTGAGCAATAATCCCGGTTATACTCTTTTACACACTTAACACCCTACTGATCCTTTGTGCTCAGACTACAGAGTATATCATCATAATACATTGGCATGTCCAGGGGTCAGTTTAATGTGTACTCTTCAGTCCAGCTAGTGAATATTGTGGTTATGACACAATGTCACATCTGCCTCATGTACACAGACAACCCTCTCCTCCTCACATCACACTCACATATATGTGGGAGATGTAACAATATTGACATACAGGATGCTGAGATCTCTTGACCCATGACTGGCATAGTCTATCAGGTGGTGAGGGTGACCACACACCACATATCAGTCTCACATACACCGATAGTAACAGCACACAAACCACATTATCACACATACACATATTCTGAGGCTCTACATACACTCTGCCTAAGCAGCAGAGACCTCCACAGCGGACACACATGCAACTGCTACCCCACTACAATGCCCACATGTCCCACAGTTCACAATGTCAGTGTGCCACACAGTCACTGCCCTTTGGGCTAAACAACACACCTGATACACTTGTTATAGGTGACACTTACTGTCAAACACACTGTCGTCCCACTCACCAGGCCAAACAAGGGAATAGTCACTTTGAGTTGTCCCTCAGGTGCCAGGATCCGCCACATAACACATACACTCAGGTCACTCCAAAGCAAGTCCAGGACTGGCTCCATCATTGTCCAAGCTGGTGCGTACAACCTCAGACATTCCTCCCTGGACCACATGACATGAAACATAGAGGAACTCTGTGATCATGTAGCCCAGCCCAGTATTACCCTGACCTTGTCTAGCATCTTACACTCACCAAGTATGATGTCACAGTATACCAACACACTGATCATGTTTAACAGTTGGCTAACATATTGGTGTTATTCAAAGGGGATACAGTGTCTGTCACCCTGGGGTGACATGCTCGACATGCCACGTAGCTTCCCTATGGACAGCTTGCACCTGTCACCCTTGGACCTTTGAATACTGGCTAGGGCATTGCTGCCACCATAGTGCCTTATTTAAGCGGGGCTCAAAGGACAGAACCACCTCCATAGACAATACAGAGTACACGACACTGAGGGTAATACTGCTCAACACCAGATGTATTACCCTCAGATTGTGCCCACTCAGGAATCTCCTCAGTATGAAGGATAGCAATATCTATGCACTAACAGACACATGGTTCAGGCTCCCACACAAATAGGGGGTGTATCCATATACATCACAGATACACATACCTCTGGGTTGGTAGCACTGCACAAAGCATCACAGACCATACATATGCACCTAACATTGTGCAAATTGGCCGTTTGGTTTGTTGCCTGCTACAGACCACACTCCCCAATTCAGCAACCCCACTCAGCTTTCCTGGGAACATTGGACAATATGAAGGTCTCCCCAAACACCATTATATTGGGTGACATCAAATACCCGCACATTGACTGTGGATAGTACTCAGGCCACAACAGCCTCGACCAACAGTTGTTACTATTTCTACACTTATATGCTATGGCACAACCGGTCACCACACCCACACGAGGGGACAACATATTGGACATGATCATCACCGACATGGGGACTCTATGTTCCACACCTGCGAATTACCCCTCATTGCTAAGGGCAGAACATACTTTATCTCACTGGACATCCATATCCCGTCCCCACACCCTTCCTGGGTAATGTCGGTGAACCTCCCATAGGAAAACGTCACACTCCTCCAAACCATGGAGGTATCCTTCAGAGACCCTGGGTCAGTGGTAAGTATGGCTCAGACTGCTGTATCCTTTACATACACATTCTATGGACACCTAGTGGACTGCATGGATCGTTACATCCAAAATAACAACTGGACTCATTCCTGCAATGGCAGTGGACCTGTGTGGTAGACCCCAGCCATCCATATGCTGTACACAAATGGAGGAAGCTACTACATGATACAGCACAATCCCTGACAGGGAAGGCATCTGTGATCTGTACTAGCAGACAGCTACAATCACTTGGGTAATTATGTCAGGCACGCTTCTAACGGACAATTGCACCAGACACGTCGGACACTCACAAGGCCTTCTTCAGTCGATTCAGGTACCTGGCTGGACACTCACTGATATGCTGTGTGTTATTGCATACTGACTAAACATACCCTGAACCCACTGACATTGCCACCATCCTGGCAAACAGGTTCAGTGCAGATGTGTCCCCCACATCCCCTCTAAGCTGGTACTGTCCATACCAACAGAGTGTAACCTCCCAGACATCACGAGTAAACAGGTGAGTGCTGCCCTCCCCACATCAGACAACACAGCATCAATGGGACCAGATGGTGTCCCAGCCTGTGTCATACACAGCCTTCATGACAGACATAACACTCACATTACGTCACTGTTTGACATAAGAGTTATTGCAGCATATGTACCCATGGAATGGCATACAGCGATAGTGGTCCCGCTCCACTGAATACTGCCACAACAGACCACAGGCAATATTGGCCTAAAAGGCTAATTACCCTGTTCTGCAAAGCTATGGGGTGTATTGTAATGGGACTCATGCACATATACATGGGAAACCTACAGACACTGGGTCCTACACATTACAGCATTGTTGTGGGCAGATCTTGCCTGTTGGACCTGTTCATATTCTTTCAACAGTTACCAGGTCCATCAGTGTTGGGACGGTTGTCCACACAGCCTGCCTGGACCTTGCACAACCCTTCAACACAATACTCCGCTCGGCCATTATGCATAGGCTCCCCAGCATCAATATCGACACATATCTGATATGATGCATTGCTACTGGATCAGGGATAGCACCCACATGCGCAGTGTTGCAGGTGCCATGTCTGACTATACACCAATTACACATGGCATCCCACTAGGCTCAGTCCTGGGACCTCTCTTGTTCAGTACATATTTGTGTGATATACAGGCTATCACAAGAAGGTTATGGCTGCCCATGTTCGCAGATGACTGCAAACTGGGTGCCATAATCAGCTCTCCTGCTGGCACATGCATACCCATACAGGGTCTCACAAAGATAGGTTGAATGGTGCCTGAGCCATGGCCCATGGCTACATGACATTAGTTGCATAGTCATCCCCTTTGAGGATGACAAAATGCCCACACATTACCACATAGGTTGTAATCCATTACATACAGTAGTGGTTGTTATGGTTTTGGGGACACAACCTGTTCGTACTCTCGCCTTTGACAATCTTATTGCCATAGTGGTTAGACAGTACGTCTACATAGCCCACCATATCCCACATGGTTTCACATGTTGATCACATGTGGTCATTGTGCCCCTATACTCTTCACGACCATGCTTAGTTACTATGCCACATTTGGGATGTACCTTACCTGACACCAGCAGCAACTGTAATGGCCACAAATGTTACTCATCGAGCAGATGTAGGGACTCACACAGATGACCTGCACAGTTCCAATACAGTAACTCCAGCTATACTCAGTCACTTACCACCTAAATGGATGTGTTATGTGCCTGTAGATGCAGGCAATATCTGACCCAGACTTACTGGACATGCTCCACCTCAGGATATCTGACTCCCTTGGAGCTACACACTCCAGGGACATATACCTCAGCACTGATGTTAAAAGGACATGCAGGGGGCACAGATTGTTATCAGAAAGCCTCCACTCACTCCGGAGTGTAGTCCCGGTTTTGAATAGGCAGAGCCACCCACTGACCACCTACAGGTGACATCCTGACATGTGGATGGGTGATCACGTTAACCCATGGGATATCTTCTGGTTCCCTGCTAGACAGAGGCACAATACACTCAACATGAATGGGCTATCTTGTGTGACCAACTATTCAGAGGCACAGTGTTCTGATTAGACTGGGTTGCAGAAGCCAAACCCACTCTGGCTATGCTTGTACATGCCCTAGGGCAGATAGCCTAGTGTCAACCTCTGAACCTATGATCATTTTCATGATGCACAATGTTTATTGCTGATACTGTTTGCAGGGTTTTATCATCTTTGCTTTCACACTTTTTATGAACCGCTTAGGTATCTGCAGAACATATTTGCTTATGGCAGGGTTCCACTATCTTATTTATGTGTCTGTTGTCATATCAGTGTGTGCACAGGGCAGATTGCTGGGTAGTGAGACGTTCCTGGGTTAACACATGCAACTGCCTGCTATGTGTGGCCCAATGCTGTACTCCAACATAGCCTAAGTGTGTGAGCATGCCCAGTTCAGACTGCCAATGTTCTAGTGCCTGACATTTGTCTCATGTATTCATGTGGGTGAGCATGCCCAGTGTGACCTTTCAGTATGTTGCTGTCTGAGGTCCACTACATTTGTTGATGTATGTCTACATGTCCAATATTAACATTTGTACTTTGTGTGTTGAAAGTCAGGTTCTATTCTTACTGCAGGACTCACCTTTGTGTCATAACTCGACAGGGATTATGCTGTGCCTGGAGGGTTTCCATGAAATACTTTGCATAGACTTATCGACATTTCTTCATACAAACTAACCACTGCAATACTGTTATGGTTTAGTGGTTCAGTGCTATGACTATAGTGCACAGTATCCTGGGTTTGAGGCCCATCGCCGCTTATATCTTCATACTGACCAGACTGCTTAGGGGCAAGTAGAGTAAATATGAGCATGTTGGCTTTTGTTCAACTATGCCCTACCTAGACCCAGCTTGTCCAACATTGCTCAATATTAACCGTCATTGCTGGACATTGGCCAATATTACTCTACATTGACCACATTTGTAGTAGTTGTTGTTTGCGATTTTGTTTACATATACTTCATGATGGTAAATGCTGTTTAGCACTGCTTTATATTGCTTAACACATGCCAATCATGCCTCAGGTGTTGATGCAGGGCTGCCTATGGCAGATGCACATACTACGCTCCCTATACATGTTTGAAAGCAGGTAGTGTCAACGTAGGCATCCCTTTTACTATATGTGTGGGTCAGAGAGAGGTATCATTTCCAGAGTTCCTACTGAGCCAGTGTATGTGCTATGCGTTGCCTCTTTGCCAAGGCCAAAGCCTACTGGGCATGCCTCCTTCTGCCTACTGGGGCAGGCTCAGGTTGTTCCTCCTCCGAGTCACGCTCTGCCTGTGATGGCCTTGGCAATGGTGGGGGGCTGTTTGGCCCAGGCCTATGTTGGTACTGCTGCAGCTGTTTTTGCAGGATCATATTACGTAGAATAGCACATACCATGACAATTTGGGTACATGTAATTGGTGAGTACTGCAAGGCTCTACTAAATGTGTCCAGGCACCGGAACCATGACTTGAGCAGCCCAAACACATGCTAGATTAAATTTTGTGTTTGTGCGTGTGCCTCATTATGGCGTTCCTGTTCAGGTGTGTGTGCGTTTCTGATGGGTGTCATCAGCCACGGCTCCAGTGCATAGCCAGCATCCCCCACTAGGTGACCATGTGGGATGTCCCCATTGGCAAATGTCTGGTACAGCTGCGTCAGATGCCAGATATGGGAATCATGGTAGCTTCCAGGGCAGTCAGCACACACATTCAGTATTATGCCCTGGGCATCACACACGACCTGGCAGTTGATGGAGGGGAAGCCCTTGTGGTTGAAGTAGACCCTACACTGCTCACTGGCTGGTGCTTTGATGCATATGTGCGTGCAGTCTATTGCACCCACTACCTTAGGGTATTCCGCTATTTGCTGGAAGAGCCACATATTGCTAGCCAATACCTCATGGGAATTGGGGAAATATACATGATCACCGACATGTGCTGACATGGCATCCAGGAACTGGTCCAGTACCTTGGATGCTGATGCCTGTGATATCCCCATCATATCGCCAGTTGGTTTCTGGAAGGTACCTGTTGCTAATGTTCTTAGGCCAACACATACCTTAGTTTCCACTGGGATGGGTTCCCCTCTGTTGGTTCTGTGTGTGAGGCGTGGCCTGCACAGCTCAACAATTTGCTGCAAGAGGTTTCTGTCCACTTTAGAGCACTCCACTATCTCCAGCTCATGTAGCCCCTGGTAGGTAACCCTGGGCCTGTACACTCTTCTCCGTCTCCTCACTGTGGGTTGTCCAGCAGCATTTGCATTATCACCACCCTCAGCATGTTGCATATGTCACCTTATAACAGCAATGGCAGCCTCTAACATTTTTTGTCTCAGTGAAGCTTTTTCAGTTTTCACTTCTATTAGCTTACTGCAGTGTTGCAGTGTCACTTAAGAGAAACATAATTGACTGTTGTTTGCAGAGTTTTAAGTGCTGGGCTGGGCTTGTGTTCTGCCTGGGTAATTGCCTGTTCTGATTGTTTTCACCTGCTAGCTCTGCTAGTACTCCCTGGTAATTTCCGACTATTTGGTGTGCTTCCTTTTTCCTTTCTGTTTCCTCGGGGGGGAGCGCCGCGCATACAAGCACAAACACACGCACACCAGCTAACATGCATGCACACATGCTTACACGGACTAAAACTTGCTTATTCTTGTTCAAATGCATGCACACCAGTGCAAATACGCTTACAACTGTTTACACAGCATTACATATGCTTACTCAAGCCTACATGTGCACACACACAGTTACACGTGCACACTGTCTTACTTGGGTTTACTGGCATGCCCACGTGCGCATGCACGCTCAGCAAGAAACTTTGGTGTTATCCACGGCATACACCTTCGATTTCTTGACTTTACCTGGCTTACCTGTTGACACACCTCTTTCACTATTATGTGAATGTAAGCTGACACATGGCACTCTGCTCCAATGAGCTACACTCCTTTCACACATACCCCTCTCATGATGTCACCTATCTTCTACTCTGTTACTCCCCTTATCCTACTCCTACACTCCACTGACTGTGCTCATTTGCTATATAAACTTGCGATTCTCTATCCTAACTCTCATTTGCATAGGATTGCCTACTAATGCTCCCCCCCTTAGCAACCTCTACTCGGTGGCCGTGTTGTCTTCAGCCTGCCCTTGCATTGTGAATTCTTTTTAGCTATAAAATCCACATTTGTGGATCTTAATTATTAATTTTCTGTTTTTTAGGACCCAGCGTGTTTGCGCGGTGCTGCGCTACAGTTAAACCCCGGAGATCGAGGTAAAAAAAAAGTTATTTTATTTTTAATTTGCATCCCTTCCCATTGACAATGGCCATATTTTTGGCCATTGGCATGCTTCCTCCTGTACATTCATGCTTTATTTCCAGCTGACATGGCTCCATTTTGCTATTTGCAAAACCGTACTCAGTTATCAACTGAGTACATTTCTGCAAGTAACACTACTCCTACTCGGACAGGTTTGGGTTTCCCAGATTGCAAATTTACCTAATTTGCATAGCTTTCACCTGCAATTGAGGTAATTTGCATATCCCAGCCCTGTCCGTGTAGGACTAGTTTAGAGATCTCAGTTGCATGCCCCTACTGGCTGTTCCTGGACCGCTTGGTGGACATGTTGGCTGCATGGAGTCTTACTCTACTCTAAGACTCCGTGCAAGCCTTCATGAATCTGGCCCACTGTGTTTGAGTTCAGCTTTGAGCAGCACAATTAGAATTAGCTTTTATTACAGAAATATATATAAAATCTATTTTCTACAATCATTAAGTACCAGTAAACATTACTTCTTTGTAAATATATGTTCAAACATCAATCGTGTATTTAAATTATTTAATTTGCTGCCTTCACATTATACATGACAATGCCAGTGTATTTCGATAAATCTGCGCTATCTGCAGTATATGCAATGTCTGCTACTGTATCTGCTTTCCTTGGCAACCGTTAACTTTAAACATTTATTTATAAATTCTCTCACTTCTCTCACTAACATCAGGTGGCACAATGCCAGGGCACTTCTATGGGCTAGGCTTGTAAAGTCTCGAGGCCCATTAGCCTAGTACAAACTTATGAACTTATGAACTTTCTTACACTGTAGCTGTGTCCATCTCATCTCCTTTGGTCAACATCTCCTTTTACTAATAATGTAGATGTGCACTGAGTTGCCATGATTACTATTATAATGACTAATAATTGAGAATGCAAGTGTTTGTAAAATAAACTATTGCTATATAATTGCAGTTTCCTCTGGAAGCTCCCCCTGTCTCTTAATTTATGTAGTACAAGTTGCCCTTGCCTTGCATTGTGCCATCCATGCATCATTTGCTTACTGAGGTTAAACTTTTACAACTTGTTGCTTACGTCTGCTCAATCTGTACCTTACTGAGGTTAAACTTTTACAACTTGTTGCTTACAACGTCTGCTCAATCTGTACCTTACTGAGGTTAAACTTTTACAACTTGTTGCTTACAACGTCTGCTCAATCTGTACCTCAGCATGCCCACTAGCAGATATGCTGTCCATGAAAAGGTGCTGATCAATGTGTAGGGTTGCTTAGTGACTAGAATATTCAATGAGCACTGCTGCTTGTCTCTATAAAATGAGCGAATATATAGGCCAGGTGCAATATGTGCATACTTGTTAATGAATCCCAAAGAGTAACTTTATTGTCACTTTTTAATGTTTTTTTTTCATTTCAGTCCAAGTTTTAGAGAATAAGAATCAATGAGTCCAGGACTAATGGTTTATTTCATTAATCCATGTGTACTCACATCACTCAATAAAATTAATAAAGCCTCTACCACTACTTGAATCAGTAATCAATTGCAAAGATCTAAAAGTAAAAATATGGTGTTTACCCACTTTAATAACATGTTCTGGAAGGGCAGTATTTCTGTTTAATTTCTTTATATGATAAATATGGTCCCTAATTTTCTCTCTGGATGTCCTGTTAGTTTTATCAGTATAGAAAAGATAGCATTTCTCAGAGGACACTGAATAAACTGTATGCCTGGTGGTGCGATATGCACATACGTCAGTCAAATACATGTGGCCAGTAATGGGATGTTTAAAATTAAATTCAGAATTAATATATTTATAACTATAAGGTGGCATAGTGGCTCTGTTGATACTGTTGTTGTTGCCTCACAGCAAGAGGTTCCCCAGTTTAATTCTCAGCTGGGGTGCCTTCTATGTGGAGTCTGCATGCCATCCTTTTCACTTGGGTTTCCTCCGGGTGTTCCGGTTTCCTACTACATTCCAAAGACATGCAGTAAGTGGATTGGTTTTCACTTGGGTTTCCTCCGGGTGTTCCAGTTTCCTACTACATTCCAAAGGCATGCAGTAAGTGGATTAGACACTCTAAATTGGCCATAGGTGTAAGTGTGTGGTTTTGAAAGACTAGTGTGGCATGACTAGCCACTTGGTGGTTTGAACATTGGCTCTAGATGATTGTCACTGTTGAAGTGACATCCTGACCCCATGTGCAAAAGATGTGATGGATGGAATTAATATAACTACAAACACTATACTTCCTACAAGGATGACTTCTCTTATAAATTATAAAAGTCTGTTTTTAGTACCAGAGAACAGTTACAGTTGCAGATTAGTATTATTAAAAAAATTTAGAACGTGCACCTGTAATTTTAGCTGTATCTTTATTCACAGTTAAAATATCCCAGTTCTTTTTCGTATGATAATGATGCTCTCAAATTATATTGCTTATTGTCCATATGTACTGTACTTTGCTGCCCAAAATATGGAGTAGCATATGTCAAACTAAATTATTTAACACCATAGATGACTTCCTGTAAAAATCCTTTTGGTGTCATGCAATTTAGCCCAGGTTTCTTTGTAGACTACACATCCCTTTGATCTCTAGTCTCACTAGGACTTCTACTGCAGGCAGAATGTGGTCATATATGTTCCATTCCTCCCTCTAAAGAGGTGTGAACAGCCAGAGCCTCATCACTGCTCTCCAAACAATCCAATGACTCTATCTGGTGCCCACACTCATCATCAAACTCAGATTGCAGTAAGAATTATTTCCACGTTACCAGTGGAGCTACCTGACTTCATATCTGTAAAATACAGTCTTAGTGTCTGGAAACCAATTTGTCAAAGTAGATAAATAATTTTAAAATGTAGTGCAAGTGGAATATGGTAAGAAGATGATTAATTCAAAGGGTGAGTTTGAACTTACTTCTGAGAAACAAAATTTTGTGCGAAACTTGTACTTCAGTTTTTCTTTGGGGAAGGTGCCTGGAGGAGTCTGGGATGCCCATCAGTATGACTGAGTTAATGCATGCAGGATGTTTACTGCATGTGACTTCTGCACAACATGACCGTGCACCAAATATCTGTTCATTGATGTCGTAAGGCATCATATAAGGAATAATCACATTCTTTACAGTTTGGCACAATGCATTCTGCTGCGGTGGTGTTCCTAAGTATGCACATACTGAATGTCCTCAAATGGTACAATTAACAAAAAAATTGTCATTTCGGTATTTAACATTTCATACCTTGAAATTACATGAAAACGTATCATATTTTATATTACACAATGTTTCCTTAGTTTGAACTATGTTATATGTTAAGTACTGCATATCAGATGATTTCATTCTGTCATACCTAATAATTTGTAGCCTCAGAGACAAAAGAAAAATATAATTTGTGCAGTTGTGAGAGTGAAGTGGCTGCTGTGTTTGTTCATATGACAGGATACACATTTTAATCTGTAATTTTCAAATTAGTCTTTCCCTAAATACATGTATATTATTACTTTTGAGATGTAGGGAATTGCCAGCTATAACAATGGTAATCCACAGAGCATTAAAGGTGTTAATGATTGTAGTTAGTTCTACAGTTCCATGAGGTTTTAAGCAGTACCATTACAGGAATGAAATGCACACAATTAAAAAGTGTTCTAAATACCCCCCTTTATGTTTTTACTTTATTTAATAAATTATTCCCTTGGATTTAAACATTAATGTGTGTGTGTGTGTGTGTGTGTGTGTGTGTGTGTGTGTGTGTGTGTGTGTGTGTGTGTGTGTGTGTGTGTGAACTGTAAGTAAAAGAAATGTTACACTTGAATCACAATACATATGTCAAGGTTAAATGTGTCATACTCAAAAGATAGGCTAGTTGATGGTGCAGATGATTTTGAAGAGGGCCTTTCATGATAGCTGGATGGTGAGTTGGTCTGTGATAATGATCTTCTTGATGCAGGTGATCCTACAGACTGATCTGAATGTGATACAGGGCTGTGAGCATGACCTTGAATTAGAGGATCTGCTAGGTGTAGATAAAGGTTTACCTTCATGTGTGCGTTTTGCACATGGGCGAACAGCAGATGTGCAAAAGGACGCTTGCAAAGTTTTCAAATGTCGAATGCAAAAAGGTTTGAATGTGCAATGAGCGAATGTGCAGTGACATTCGTTCATTGTAGATTCGTCATTTTGGGGTGGATTGCACTATAGTGAGGATTGGAAAATGGTCCCTTTCCCCACTGTAGTGCAATCTCGGAGTTAGTATATTAAAATAGGGGGGTAGGGTGGTGCAGCCCCCCACATGGGGGGGTGCAGGGTGGCTTCCCCCCCGTTTTACACTTCATTACATTTTGTATTCGACATTTATGTTCAAAAATCAGCAAATCTGCTTTTCGATCTGCTTATTTTTGAACATTGGAAACTGTTGTGGTTTTGTTTTTCGTGGTTATGATTCGCTCATATGAGCAATCACATGAGTGTGTTTTGCCTTTGTAAAGGTAAACCATAGATAAATACTAACTTGTCCTGCTTAAAAACTGTTGTACTTGTTTCCCCTTCTAATTACAGAGCTTTCTTCAGAAGCACTTGTAGTCTCATGTGATCTGCCCCCCCCCATGTATGCAGATGGTACCCTGTCCTCTTTCCTTTCCAAGATTGAATCCTACTTGAGTCTGGTAAGTCCTAACGGGTCTATATTATAACATCAAAATCTACAAAGATCGAATATTATAATATCGAACCCTAAACACCGAAATCCGCAAACATCGAACAGTCAGAATAGTGATTTGTTTCCCAGGGAAAAAAATCGCTATTCCGAGAAACATACACACAACACAAACACACAAAAAAAACAGCAATCCACACACATACACTTAAAAACCTACACCTAAACCTAAACTAAACTTTACATACACTACTAACTATCCACTTACCTTAACCCAACCCTAACCCTAAGGTCCGTCACTATCGCACAATCACCTCACCCGTGCCCTAACCCTAACTCACCTAACCCGCTCCCTAACCCTAACCTACACACAACCACACATTTACCTGACCCACGCCCTAACCCTAACCTGCCCCCTAACCCTAACCTACACACAATCGCACACTTACCTGAACCTGGCCCGTAATGTTCCAACATATCGAATGCTGAAAACAGTGAAGCCATAGCAACGGCCCACCAAATTCTTTCTCTGGGAAAGAATTCAGTGTCCTGCACCTTCGCTGTTTTCAGCATTCGACAAAACTGGTTCGATATTATGACATTCGAACTTTATAAAATTCGATGTTATAATATAGACCCAGTCCTAACTAGTGTATGAATGGAGGTGACCTTAGGTCCATGGTGCACCACCACACTATGCATCAGTGTGATCATGGCATTATCCCTGTTCTTTGCTATTTCCATGTAAAGCTGGAAATTCTCATGTATACTCTGGAAGGCTCTGACAATCTCCATATGACTCTCTGTGGCAACTCTCTGAGCCCTAGGAATGTCATGGCACATTTTTGCTGGGCAATCAATTCTTTATATATTCCCTGGGGTAGTTAAGAAAAATTACTGCAACTGGTGCCCCTTTGTAAATGTGCGGCTGTGAACTTATTATCTCTGAATTTCTGCCATCATCTTGACAATGTTTATCTTGGTTTGCAGATATTGGTGTAGAAGTTCATGGGCTTTCCTCATGTGCAAGCATGAATAAAATTTCACATGTGCTTCTATTTATGATTCACTGTCAGTTCCTGCAAAGTTATTAACATGTTGGTGGGTGTGAGATCCTGCCATTAAACTTAGGGACTGGGTGCCATTTTCCTCAGGCTCATTAATTTAACTATATTATCATGTATGTACTTATTTATTTAACATTTTGCTGGCCAGGGAAGTCTGACTAGGACAAAGCCTATTTTCAGCAGAGGCCCGGGCAGAAAAGCTACAGACGCATGTCATTAGAATGTGGGAGGAAACAGGTAGAAACTCACATGAACGCAAGGAGAACATGCAAACTCCACACAAAAGGAATCCCAGCTGAGAATCAAACCAGAGAACCTCTTGCTATAAGGCAACAGTGTTAACTGCTGCACAACTGCGCCACCCATATCATCAACAACACTCTCTTCAACTTCCATTCTGCTACTCATATCCTCCAAATGTATTGGTATAATGGAACTGTTTTGTCCTGCTGCTGACCCTGTAAAAATGATTTGAAAACAACCAATAAAGAAGGGCATACACTACTTTAAGTTGACTAATGAGGTGAGGGGAAAACTTACCATGCATACTTACTTCATTGTCATTATCAGTAGATGTAGAAGGTTCACCTGTTAGTTGTAATTGTCATGTATTTAATGAAAGCATCTTATGTCAGTATTCCTTTCTCTATATAATTATATGTTTATAGACTAACCTTCCAGAGCATAAGTATGTTGCTGCTGCAGATTTTGGTAACAGCCAGTGTCTACACTACCTCTAAATATTCCAGTCCCATCACCACCTGTGACAAAGTCATCCAGATGAATGGAGAAGAGGTAGTCCTCATCTGTTGTTAACAGGATAAGTGTTGGAGGACCCACCCTCAGTCCCACTAAAGGCAATTACATTCAGCATTCCCCTGACTCTAGCACATTCTACCATATATTTTCCCTCTTTTTGCATTGGGTTAATGTGCAGTTTTTTACACCGAGTGTGTAAATGTGCATTACAACTTGATACCAAGGCTATTTCCCTTTCATATTGTTTGGGCCATCCTTTCCCAAACAGACATTTTCCATATGTGCTAAGGGCTGCCATGAGGATGCAATCTTCATCGTGGATGAAGTTGCCCATTGTCTCCCATGATTCCTGATGTTGCATCATTACTGCACATAACAAAATATGTACTGCCTTTAGGTTACTTTAAAAGTATTCTGATATTTCTTAACTTCCTCTGATACTGCAAAACCTGTTCTGAGTTTGCCAAAGTGTGCCTGAGATTTTCAAAATATTTTTGTTTTGAAAAGTTTTTCTGTGTTTGTAGAAGTTCTCCTACGTGTGCACTTTTTTCTGTATTTGTGAAAATTTCTCAGTGTTTATGTTTATGAACTTATCTCCAAGGATTTCTGACAGTACAGGAGTCCTGCCTTTTGTTGTAAAACATTTGTTACTACACTTGAGCTCAAACCTAGTTAATTTTATATTAACAGGGTTTTTTGCACTCTCATGGGAGCAGATGGCTGATTCAACCCACCTGAGTTGGGAACTGTTGGTGGAAGGCTTATTGCATGTTTATACAATTGACCTGAGGGCATAACTGTGTAGAAGTCTTTCATCCTGCTGGTATAAAAGCCGCACATTTTTGTGAGACTGTGCTCATTTATTCAGAGCTTCCATGTGTCTGGCTTGGACACCTTTGACTACAAGAATGAAATTGCTTTTAAAACCATGTGGACACGTCTGAGGTGCATTTATTGATTTGGTTGAATTTAGCATTAATTTTGTTTTTTTTTTTGAGCCCAACATTTTTTTATTTTTATAGCCAAATACAAAAGTTCTTGCAGCAATATAACAGTGTGTAAAACCATTTGCAAATGTTGCATAATACAATGTTCAAAACTGTGAGTTACTGTTGGTTACTGACTAAATACATATCTGAGGTGACATCAGAACAAGATTTCTTTCAGAAACAGCTTTACAAAACATCCAGCTCTTATAACACAATTCTACCTTTGTGGATGATGTGTCAGAACAATTCAAACTAAGATCTGAAATTGCTGCAAAAGCTATGTATCGTTTTGTGCAAAACATATGCATTTTTAGTGTTGTTAACTAAAGACCAAGGTTCATGGATGCCTAACGTCTACTTTTGATTTTAGATATATTGGCCAGTGCTTAGTGCAACTGTTGCAAAATGACTGGTGCAGCAGTGATGCTGACCAAGGTCTCAGAGTACTAACATGGAGGGCACAGGATCCAAAAGTTCAACCTGCCAAAGGTGAAAAATGCAGCCAAGGGCATCAAATTTACATCCCTGACTGGGCTTTCACTGTGACCGATGTTGCAATTATGAAATTATCCATATAAATATATTTCTTCTACATTTACATAAAAAAAGATTGAGTTTGCAAAAAGTTGAGGGCATGTTTTTGCTACAGCGAATGCATGTCTACAACACTAGCTATTCTTAGTCTGTATTAAACAAAAACAATTCCATCACATGGGACCTCATGCAAATTACACTAGTAGAAATTCTAAGTGTGGTCTCATAGATGATTTCATATATTAGCGATGAAGTAATCATTGCAAACAGAACTGTGCAGTATGACCTGAACACAGTTCATATGGTTTGTGGTCCACAGATAAAATGCTGAAATTTTGAAATAAAGATGTTCAAACATGAAGACATTATGTGTGTGTTTTGAAATGACCACATGAGTGGAGACTGGGAGATGTACTGTACTGTAACACTTAGTACAATCTACTTTTTCAAGATGAAAGTAAATGAAGAGGATTTTAAATGTATGCACCAATAACTGATGTTTGGGGGAGCCTGCAATGGAAGGGTAGGATTTTGAGAGATTTATCTGCTGTAGGACTGTTTTCTTTCATTTTAAAGTATTTTATTCCAAGAAAATAAAATTGACCTAAAAGGCTGTATTGATTTTTTTTCCTGTCATTTTAGGTGAAAGACACAGACAGACTAGGCACCTGTTGATGTCACTGTACTGGAGAAGGGGATATTAAATAAATGGATACCCACTCTATTAGCTGTGTTCTACTACTAGACAGGATACCTTGTAGAAGCACATACACAATGAAAGTCCTAGCATGCTAAATTCTTAGCATATACAATGGATACTCTGTAGTTTTTTTGACTTTTGGCAAGGAGTTTAAGAGTTCCGCTTAACAAAAAATAACGTATCTAGTAGTGTTAGATGAAACTGCAGTTTGGTAGCTGCACAAGAAGGGAAAAATAGTGTTTTTTTATCAGCTCTGAAATGAAATGATACATTAAAATTAGTGTTGTCTGTGTCGTTCTATGTCATGCTTCACTGGAATTTGATTCTTTTTTTTCAAAACAGGTTTATTGTTTTAACATATAAGAGAAATATCATAACAATTTTATACAAGTAATTAAAAATAGATATTATTATAATATTCAACAAAACAACTAAAGTATTTACAAAGACATCCACTACAATCAGATCAATTAATTAAACTAAAATACCATGCTATTGAAATTAGAATTTTTTTAACAAATTTTGTAAATTATCCCATACAATATAATAAGATGTTTTTCTAGTTGTTCTTGACCTAATTGTGTTTATTTCCGTATGGCACACTATATTCATAACATTTTTAAATTCATTGAACGAAGGAGGTGTATCTGAAATCCAATTTCTGGTTATTATTTTCCTAGCCACTGCTAGAATAGACCATAACAAGGGAAGCTTAACCTTTTAACACTTTGAGGTACAGGTGTGTTGAATAATATAAGAGATTTAGAAATAATGAAATTATCTGTAAAAAGAGCCTGCAAAAATTCATTAATTGACTTCCAGTATTCTTTCAATTTTATACAGTCATAAAACATATGAGCCCAGTCAGCATTAATTTCTACATTACATCTCTTACATAGATTATCTTTATTATTTATTTTATTCATCATCAAAGGTGTATAAAAGATCTATGTAAAAATGTCCATGTATAAAGTCTCCAGACAATGGAAGACGTAGTTCTATAGGCAGATTCCAATATATATTGTTTATCTTGTTGATTTGGTGGGTCCCCATTAATAGAAGTGAAATAATTCCAGTATGTATCTACACTGTAAAAAGTTTCTTGTCTGATAATTTTATGTATGTATGAAAGTTTACCTTTATCAGAAACTTTATGTTGTAAATTTAATATCAAGTAATCAATCAGTGTTGGAATAGATTCTTTAACTGTTATAGACATTATATCTATTCTATTAATGAGATGTTGTCTAAAGGTCTGAACCTCTAACCAGCAAGTTTCTCTTAGATCAAATTCTTGTTTTAAGAAATCTAGATTTTTAACTTTATTATCAGATATCAACTGATACCAGTATTTTAGATCATTATCTATAGCTAAATGAGTTCCTTCAGAAATAGATGACAAAAGCATACCCTATACATTATAGAGAATATAATAAAATTCCATTCCCTATACTTAGGGTGCATGAACATAAAGTTACGATAGCTAATAATAATATTTAATGGGTAACAAACCATATGTTTAGGTGTAATAGGTGAAGTACAAAATTCCTTTAGTAACCATAACATGGAGTTATTTACAATCATATTTTTATGTGTTAAGGAGATTTTCATGAAGTGCATACTAATTAGCTCCCAATAATCTTTCCATTTTGCGACATATGACTGATCTATTAATAAAGTAATAACTTTTACAATAGAAGAGATAGTATATAAATTAAAGTCTGGAAAAGAAATATCCCCTTGAGACCAGCTATTAGTATGTTTCTTTAAAGCAATCCTAGGTCTATTAGGTGCCCATAGGAAATTTAACATTAGTGTATTCAGTTTCTTGATAATTATTTTTGTAGGTGGAAGTATTATTGATTGTATTAAGTATAAAATCTTGGGGAATATTATCATTTTAATAATTGTAAGTCTCTCCTCCACAGTAAAAAACATATTATTCCAGGTATTAAAAAAATTGTGTATATTAAGAAAACATGTATTATAATTACTATATATAATAGATTTAATATCTTTAGATAGTATTATACCTAAATAAGTTATCTGACCTGAATTGGGTACATATTTAGTAAAATCACTAATGAGAATATTTTTTCGTGTATATATAGGTAGTATTTTAGTTTTTTCTTCATTGAATATTAAACCAGAAATACTTTTAAAATTCATCATTTTATCAAATAGAGACTGCATAGAAGACTTAGATCCTGCTGATGTAATTAGAACATCATCTGCAAAAAGTTGAATTTTGGATGTTGTATTTTCATCTATTTCAAAACCCATTACTAAAGTGAATAATAGTGGAGAAAGTGGACATCCTTGTTTTGTACCTTTAAAAATGGGTATTTTTTGTGAAACATATGTTCCTACCTTAATATAAGCCAATGTTCCTTTGTATAAATGCTCAATTAGATTTACAAATGCATCTGAGAAGTTTGTGCACTTCAGTAAAGTAAACAGATAGTCCCAACTTACTGAATCAAATGCTAAACTTATATCAAGACTAATAAGTGTTAAATCTTTCTTTTTCCTATTTGCAAAATCAATTAATGTTAAAGTTCTTCTTATATTATCAAAAGTATTTCTATTTACAATGAAGCCTGTCTGATCTATATCTATAATGCCGGGATGATTGTCTTCAATCTATCAGCAAAAATACTCATAAACATTTTATAATCAACATTAAGTAATGAGATGGGCCGATATGAAGTACATCTAGTTGGATCTTTATTAGGTTTTAAAATTGGCGAAATAAATGTATATTGCCAAGATGGGGGGGGTTATTAACTCAGTTTGGGCCAAAATAAAAACCTTATGTATTAATGAATATGTACTTTTAGAAAGGATTTTATATATCTCTGGTATAATACCATCATTACCCGGTGCTTTGTTTGATTTAAGCTTATTTATTTGTGTAATAACCTCTGTATATGAAATACTTTTGTCCAATAGTTTAATCTGTTGTTTATTAAGCTTTATATTCATGTTTGTGGTTATAAACTCCTTTAGTTTATCTTTAGGTTCCATGTTAATGTTATTATGGTTAATTTTGCGAAAGTGATTTCTAAATTCATCTAGTATTCTGGTATACTAGAAACATTCTTCTTTTTCCTTAGAGAAAAGATTTCTTTGATATGGTTTTGTTTATTCAACCTTTTTGTTTTATTTTTAAGTCTATGTAAGTATTTGGGGCTTATTGAATAAGATAAAAACTTGTAT